>NC_047085.1:132515980-132575168 GCF_902459505.1 Geotrypetes seraphini | reverse complement strand
AAGCATCTTCATTGCCACTAGGAGCTGCCCCACTGGGATCCAAAATCGGCAGAGGAGGGTGTGTGTGAGTTGGGCTGGCATGAGATGGTCACTCTGACCTCTCCCCCCCCCATGCTCCTGCTATATGCCTAAGGTGCAAGCCAAAGGGTCACTTCTTAGCATATTTCTTTTCACAGTTCAGAAAAGCAACTGAAATCCAAACTGAGAACAAGAGCTGCATTACCCTCACATCCACAATACAACATACATCAGTGAACCAGAGGACAATCAACCATCTGAGGCCCAGCGTGAGGTGATGAGGGCATGGATAAGTGTTTTGGTAGTGTGCTCAGAGAGGAAGGGTTGGATTTTGGTAATATTATAGAGGAAGAAACGGCAGGTTTTAGCGATATGTTGTATCTGGGCAGTGAAGGAGAGAGAAGAGTCAAAGATGACCCCGAGATTGCGAGCAGACAAAACAGGAAGGATGAGAGTGTTGTCCACAGAGTCAGAGATCGAGAGAAAAATTAAAGCAGCTTTCTGTAATTTGTGTTACTTTTTTTTTTTTATTGTGAGCAATCTAAGGAGAAAAAAATACTTACTGTGGCTTCCCTTGTATCTTCTTAGTGGAGAACTACTCAGTCAGATCACCCTTCTGTAACCTCGACAAGTCAAGTAACAGATCTAAATAAGGGCATCCCATATTTTTAAAATTTTTTACATCATTTTTAGTAAGAAGTCGACAGAGAACAGAAACATCTCTTCCCCTTATGTAATTGAAGGTGGAGATCCTTCTTTTTGCCCCTCCCTAGTTGTGCCCAAAACTTCGCCATCCTACCCCCTTGTCATATGGATGCACTGCAGCATTAGACATTCCTATTCTGACTTTATAAAATTGGTATTTTACAACCGGAATACAGCTTCTAAAATAAGCACCGATATGAATATTTTATTTTGAAATATTGGAAGAAAACTTACTTGAGTTGGGAAACATTAGTTAGCCAGATCTGGTGCCATGGAGGAACCCATGACATTGACATAAATCTGCCTGGAAATGTTTCTGTTAAAGCCAAAATAGTTCTACTGTAAAGCCAGCCAAGTTAACTCAATAATAAAATCTGTTGGAATTGGCACTGGCTGCAGACATTTATCCAAGACTGAAGGAAAAGCATTCAAAGTGGCCTCCTGGGGAATAATGGTTTACGATGATTGTGCATCTAAAATTACAAGCAATACTTGTGTGAGTAATGTAATGAACTCCTGTAGATTGTTGAGCATTTATGATGTATATTTCACATAAGTGCGCACTACAGGGGAAAACGGTATCAAAAAAGTATCAACAAAAATAGATAAGGATACCAACAAAGACGTATGCACTTTAGGTAACATGCAAATCAATGAAACTTTAGGCCTACTTGTAATTTTTTTTTTTAATGTTTTCTTTATTTCTTAAGACATCTTTTGGAAAGCCTCTTTTTATGTAAGGCACAAACCTCCTTTGCAAATTCATCAGTTAGATTTTGCTCGCACCTTTTTCAGTAAAAATCCGTTGCAAGTTTCATTCAGGAACGGTAGGTATGTTTCTTTGTCCAAAAGGTTTACAATCTAAGCTTGTATCTGGAAAAAAAAAGAGGGGTTAGTTGACCTAACAAAAATCACCCTGATTAACAATGGGATCTGAACATGGTTTTCCAGGTTCTCAATGCATTGTTCTAGCCAGTATGCTACTCTTCCATTTTAGATATAGAACTTGTCAATATACTTTGATCATAATTCTCTTGATTTTTGTATCTAGAATTTGTCAGCATATTTCTAGATTGTATTTGTATTGATCATGTACCACTATTCTTCAGTTGCCTTGTTTTTAATCTTTGTGTCCTGGCTTAGCTCACTTACTACTACTACTAAACTAAACTAAACCTTAAGTTTATATACCACATCATCTCCATGGATGTTGTGGAGCTCGGCACGGTTTACAAGAACTTAAAATATAGGAAGAGAAGGAAAAAAAGGTTTACATGAACTTATATATAGAAGAGAAGAGTAAGGGGGGATAGAATTACATTTTAGTGAAAAGCCAAGTTTTCAGTTGCTTGCGGAATAATTGGAGGGAGCCCAGGTTCCGCAACGGGGTAGAAAGGTCGTTCCAAAGACCTGTGATTCTGAAGAGAAGGGATTTTCCCAGTTTGCCTGCATAGCGAATACCATGTAAAGAAGGGAAGGATAATTTATACCTTTGGGCGGGTCTGGTAGAGTCAGGACTCGAGGAGTTATAAGATAGTGGGATTAAGGGAGGAAGGATGCTGTGAATGATCTTAAAAGCCAGGCAGGAGCATTTGAAATGGATTCTGGAAATCACTGGGAGCCAGTGAAGTTTGGCTAGGAGTGGGGAGACATGGTCGGACTTGCGTTTTGCAAAGATCAACTTGGCTGCAGTATTCTGGATTAGCTGGAGTCTTTGAAGACTTTTTTTTGATAGGCTTAAGTAGATGGCATTGCAGTAATCTAATTTGGAGAGGACGATGGATTGGACAAGGATGGCAAAATGTTGTTGGCGAAAATAGGATCTTACTTTTCTCAGCATGTGGAGGCCGAAAAAGCATGATTTAGCCAAGGAGTTGAGGTGGTCATTGAGGGAGAGAGAAGAATCGATAATGATGCCAAGAACCTTGCTTGAGAACTCGGAAGCTAGGAGGGATTCGGTGCTGAAGCTGGGTCTGAAGCCATATTGGTAGGGATGGAGGATGGAGAATCTCTCTAGGTAAGAAGAGATCTGGGTGGCGACTATGGCCTCTAGCAGTTTAGTTAGGAGAGGGATATTTGCTATGGGGCGGTAGTTAGATGGTAAGGAAGGGTCGAGATTGGCTTTTTTCAGAAGAGGGGACAAGGCAATGTGTCCCATTTCTGTGGAGAACAGGCCCGATAGTAAAGCAGAATTTATAAGCCTGGTAAGGGAGGAGATGGCCTGCAGGGGAATGTTTTCGTAAAGGTAGGAAGGGAAAGGATCCTGGATGCAATTGCAGGATTTCAGTTTGAGATAGAGTTTAGAGATCTAGGATTCGGATACAAGTTCAAAGGCAGTCCAGGATCTATCAGCAGGGATAGGGTTGGAGTTGTTGATTACTACTACCATTATTTAGCATTTCTATAGCACTAAAAGGCTTACACAGTGCTGTGTAACATTTAACATGCAATAGACAGGCCCCACTTGGAAGAGCTTACAGTCTAACTTGGACAGTACAACATATAGGGGTTAGGACGTTTCTTGCAGAGAGTGATAGGACCGACATAGGTAATTTTATGATGAGTGGGAGTTAGGAGTTGAAAGCAGTCTCAAAAATGTGGGCCTTTAGCTTGGATTTGACTACTGCTAAAAACAGCCTGCCATTATGACTCAGACAGTCTGTTCTATGATATGGTGCAGCAAGATAGAAGGGACGGAATCTGGAGATTGCAGTGGAGGACAAAGGTACTGATAGGAGGGACTTGCCTGATGAATGGAGTTCACAGGTGGAATCATAGAGGGAGATAAGTGAGGATAGATATTGAGGGGCAGCAGAGTGAGTGCATTTGTTTATATTTTTATCAATTTTGTACCTCGCTTAGTAAAACTAAATAAGCGATTCATCAAACTAAAATAAAACTTGTAAGTCAGTAAGAGGAGTTTGAACTATTCAGAAATTGAAGGGGAGCCAGTGAAGTGACTTGAGGAGAGGGGTAAAGTGAGTATGGCCGCTCTCACAGAAAATAAGTTGTGCAGCGGAATTTTGCATGGATTGAAGAGGAGAGAGATGGTTGAGTAGAAAACCTGAGAGAAGCAATTTTCAGTAATCTAAGCAAGAGGTGATGAGAGTGTAGATAAGGGTTTTAGTAGAGTTCTTATTTGTTGCAGGTAGCCCTTAGGACAGATTTAGGACCCAGTAGAATAGCACCTAGTGCACATTCATTTGTAACCACCAGTAAATGATGTGTGAAAATGATGTGTATGTCTAGGCACCAGTTAATAGAATTACTTCCATTTTGCCTAAGCAAGTTTTGGGCAAATGACCATTGCATGAGGGCTCAGTCAGGCAAGTTCATGAAGCAGAAATATGGATAGGATGTTTTCACTGAGATCAGTGACATAGTGATTGGTAGGAGGTATCTGGGGCAGTGGTGCTCCCCATGCCCTCCTCTATGTCCCCTGCTCCTTCTGTGCCACCCACTCTCACTCCTTCCCCACCCCCCCATGCCATACTCACACCCTCCATTACCCCTTACCTCTTTAAATCTTCACCAGTGCAAGCATCTTCTCTGACCTGTTGCTAGCACTGGTGTCGGCTTTCCCTCTGATGTCACTTCTTGGCCCTGCAACCTGGAAGTGATTTCAGAGGGAAGATAGGCTATCGTGAGCAGCAGGCCAGAGGAGTTGCTCATGCTGGCAAATATTTAAAGAGGTACGGGCAGGGGGGAGGCTCTGAGCATGAGCAGGGCGTGGGGGAGATGAGGTACCGTTGCCCCATCCAAGACGGTACCTGGGATGATCCTACGCCCCCCCCCCCCAATGGTGGTGAGCAATTTTTTAGTCACCAGATAATAAAAACCAGGCAAAGATGACGCACTATTTTATGTGGTGCAATTTGTCTGGTTACCTTATTCAGTTGAAGGTTAACTATTGACACTTAACTCTGCCCTGACTGTGTCCCTGGATCACCCACAACATAGCTGGCTTTGACTGAGGTGGTTTGAGGCAGTGGCATAGCGAGGAAGGTTGGTGCATGGCATTGCTGCGCTGTGCGACCCTTACTCTTCCCCGCAGCTTCAGCACTCCCCTCTCTTCCCCGCTGCTTGGCCGCCCCCACGTACCTCTTGAATTGTTCACCGACACGAGCAGCATCTTCCACCTTCTGATCGCACCAGCCTCTACTCTCTTCTGACGTCACATCCTGGTCCTGTGACAAGGAGCTAGCATCAGAAGGGAGCCGAGTGAATGCGCATCGGTGAATATTTAAAGAGGTACATAGGCGGCAGAGAGAAGTGCTGGTGCCCCCCACAAAGAGGGAACCTGGGGCGGTCCAGCCCCCAACCCCCCTTACTGTGCCACTGGTTAGAGAGGATATTCAGCAGCATTAGCCAGTTAAGTACCACTGAATATTCCTAGAGTGCCCTACCCAAGTGATTTAACCAGACAGGAGGGTCTCCTGTCCATTTAAATCACTTTGAATATTGACCACTTAGTTTTTTAGTGTTTTTTTTTTTACATGCCATTGGGCAATAGATTTACAAAAGGTGTGGGGGCAATTCTCTATCTGGGCACCTCTGTTGTGTGAAGAAATATTTTCTCTGATTTGTTTTAAATCTACTACTTAGTAATTCTATCGTATGCAGCGATTCACGTCTACCCTTTCCATTCCAGTCAGTATTTTATAGACCACTATCATATCAATCCTGAACTGTCTCTTCTCCAAGCTGAAGAGCCCTAGCTGCTTTAGCCTTTCCTCAAAGGGAAGTAAGTCATCTCAATGCTTTTATCATTTTTGTTGCCCTTCTCTGTACTTTTTGATAATTCCGCTATATGTTTTTTGAGATACGGCAAACAGAATTGCACACAGTTATCAAGGTGCGGCCATACCATAGAGAGATATAAGGCCATTATAGCATTTTCATCTGTTTTCCATGCCTTTCCTGATAATTCCTAACATTCTATTGCTTTCTTTCCTCTGCCACACATTGAGCTGAGGGTTTCTACGTATCCTCAACAATGATACCCTCGTAGATCCTTTTCCTAAGCAGTGACTCCAAGCATAGAACTCGGCATCACGCAGCTATAGTTCGGGTTCCTCTTTCCCACATGCATCACTTTGCACGTGCTCATATTAAACGTTATCTGCCATTTTGACGCCCAGTCTCACAAGGTCCTCTTGCAATTTTTCACAATCCTCTTGCGATTTAACAACTTTGTGTCATATGCAAATTTAATTATCTCACTAGTTATTCCCATATCTAGATCATTGATAAATATGTTAAGCAGCAGTCCCAGCACAGACTCCTAAGTGAGCACAGTCCTTAAAATAAGGTCCCTTTAAATAAGGTAACTTTAAATCTACTCTTTCCCAAGTGCGCAAGAAAAATTTCTCAGCAAAATGCTTACCAGTGAGGGTGAGTGGTGCCTGGAGCAGTGGTACCCCTCCCCCACCAACTTCCCCACCCACCCCCCTGCTACACACGCATGCCCCTTCCCCACACTTTTTTTTTTAACTTTGGTGCGAGCAGCCACCAACTTACCACCCACGTCAGCTTCAGCGCTCTCTCTGACATCAATTCCCAGGCGTGGGTCCTGGAAGTGATGTCAGAGAGAGTGCCAAAGCCGACATGGGCAGCAAGTTGGTGGCTGATCATGCCAAAGTTAAAAAGGTATGGGGGAAGGTAAGGGAGGCCTGCGTGACAGGGGGGAGGAGTGGGAAGAGGGCAGAGAGAAGGAGGGGTGCCGGCGCCATGAGCAAGATGATGCCTGGGGCGGACCTACTCCTCGCGCCTTTCCTTACCACTGTATGCTACTTCTTGGTCGCCGTACTTGAAGAAGGACACGGTACTATTCGAAAGGGTCCAGAAAAGAGCAACTAAAATGGTAAAGGGGCTGGAGGAGTTGTCATACAGTGAGAGATTAGAGAAACTGGGCCTCTTCTCCCTTGAAAAAAGGAAACTGAGAGGGAACATGATTGAAACCTTCAAGATAATGAAGGAAATAGTAGATAAAGACAGATTGTTCACCCTCTCCAAGGTAGGGAGAATGAGAGGAAGGAAGTTCTTTTTCACCCAGAGAGTGATGGAAAACTGGAACGCTCTTCCGGAGGCTGTCGTAGGGGAAAACACTCTCCAGGGATTTAAGACAAAGACAAGTTCCTGTGGAACTAGAACGAACACAGGTAGGGCTGGTTTCGGTTAGGGCGCTGGTCTTTGACCTAGGGGCAGCCGCAGGAGCAGACCGCTGGGCACGATAGACCACTGGTCTGACCCAACAGTGGCAATTCTTATGTTTACCAGTGAAGATCTCTCTACCTCTTGAAGTCCTCTCACATCACCTTTTCTGTGTACTGAGCCTAATGATTACTCTCCTCCATTACTGCTATAGACATTTGTGCAAATCGTTGGTCAAATTCTGTCTTTATTCAAGGTAAACTGTTATTGTTTTCTTGGTAATGGATATAAGTGGTGTAGAAATTTAAAAAAAATAAATAAATGAATTGATTGATTAAATTAATTGTATCCAACAAGTCTGGTTTCAACCAACTTTGCAGCCAAATAACATTTATATTTTGATTTTAATGACAAAGGAAACCACAAAACCATGGTCTTGGAAGTCATAAACATTTTATTATTAGTCTTAGTGCTATGGTTAATTAAATGTAATATAAGTGTGAATCTGCTGTTCAGTAAATTAAATATTTGAACAAGTTCGGCAGATACCACCTCTTGCCCTTGCTTTAGCCATTACATTCCCAGCCATGCTACGTCTTTTCTGTTCAGTGATATTCCTTTTTTTCTGTGAACCTGGAAGCCATATTTTCATAGCCCGTAACTAAGAAGAAATTGTACTACTGCCTAGTGCATATAACACAGTGAGAAATACAAGAGAATGTTGTCACCATAGATAATGTTCTTTCCTGATTCTTGATGGATATCTAGTGACATAATGATGAATGGTTATGACCTACAGTGTATTTCACAAGAGATTACACATGACTGCTGGTTAGGTGCTAGCAGTGGATCTTTGACTACTGTCATTTTAATGTCAACAGCTAATGCATACTTCAATTCCTTCTTCCTGCGACTGCTACCAAATCCAATCTGAACGAAATTTCTGACATCCTCATTAAGCACTAACCAAACATTGAGCTACCAGTTGTGGCCCTGAATTTTTGCAATTTGCCTGGAGATGATATAAAACTAATGATAACCAAGCTTTAAAGAGCATCTGGAGAGTACAGCTCTAATGCGCTCTGACCTTTAAAGGTTAAGGTTATTGCCCTTTTAGAACTATTGTAACTGTAAAGTTCCCCAAGATGGTATGTTCACACATCCTTGCAGTTTAAGATTGTGTGCAGCAAATGGGAAAGAAAAGCTTTTCACTCTATAAATTCATTTCTCTTGGGGATCCTGCAGCATACGGCAATATGTCCTTGCTAAGCATGTAGTCAGCAGGAGGCCCAATACATTAACCTAGTTTAACCAATGAGTTAAACCAAGCGAATATCAAAACGGTATTTAAAACTAGGCACATAAGCACTGTTCAATAATTTCTTTTAACACAGCAGCATGGTTTTCTAAAACCAATTCTTTTATTTTTTTTTTTTTTTGCAAGGAAATGTGAAACAAAATACATTTACATCTGCCAAACCTGGCAGAATGAGGTCACCTATTTATAGGCTATTAATTTTTCAATATTGTGAAAGCTGTCTGAGAGGAGGTAGGAAAGGAAATTGTTGTTATTATTATTACTTATATAAAAGCACTGCTTGCTTGTACGTATCAAGAAGCACTGCTGTAGATAGACTATGCATTAGGAACACTCTGTGAGGCTAAAAGCATAGACTTACTCTCCCACTTTAGTTGTTTTTTTATTGGATTTCAGATACTTTCTCTCCATCTCTTCAACAGCCGACACACTAATCTACCAATATATATATATATATTTTTATTTTTATTTTTTTTTTATATTCCTGATTTTCCTTTTTTATTGGTGCTCTCTCTTCCTGTACAGATTATATACATTTGTTTTATGTGCCTGTGTAGCTATGTATATACTGTATACATGGAAGGGAATTTTCAATAGGACATCTAAGTCTGCATTTGGATGTTTTGAGAAAGCCGTCCAGAAATCCAGTAGGGAAAATGTTCATTTTTGAAACTGCAAGAGGTTATCTCTTTTTCTTTTTTTTATGACTTATCTAGATGTTTTGGCCCTTAGTATGTCTATCTTTTTTGGTCATTCTCTAATATAAAGACATCCACATGAAAAACACACCAAAGTAAGCTTTTTGAATGTCCAAGCAGCCAGCATACTTAGCAAACTGTTCAGACATCTGAGCACAGCAGAGGGACACTCTAAGTCATGAGTGTCCAACCTTTTGGCTTCCCTGGGCCGCATTGGCCAAAAGAAATGTTTCTGGGGCTGCACAAACATGCAAACACTGTAGCGAGACAGAGGAGGGAGCTGTCAAGATGGTAAATACCCAGAGGAAGCAGAGGAAAACACTGCATCCAGGGTAGGATTAACCATTAGGCCAAGTAGGCACGTGCCTAGTGCCCAAAATGGTCAGGGGGGCCCGATGAAGGAGGGCATCAACATTGTTTTTTCCAAACTGCGATGGGCCCCTCCAGCATTGATCGGCAATGCAGGCCACCCCCAATCGACGGAAAGTAAGACAAGCAAGCAACGCGGGTAAGAAAGGCAATGGGAACTGTAATTGTGCAAGCGGTGCTACTTGCCAAAAGCTTCCCTCTGATGCAGCTTCCTGTTTCTGCCTGGGCGCATGGTGGGGTGAGGCGGGGCAGGGGGCCCAGTGTACTTGTGTGCCTAGGGGCCCTCGACAAATTAATCCTGCCCTGACTGCATCGCCCTCGACCAGGGCCGCACAAAATACTTCATGGGGCTGCATGCAGCCCTCGGGCCGCAGGTTGGACACCCCTGCTCTAAGAGGTTCTGTAATGAATGTCACACAAATAGTCCAAGGTACATATATCACTATAACCTGCTTATATTGTATGCTGAGCCCTCCAAAACCCACTCAAAACTTACTTACCCACCTGTATATCAGAACAATAGCCCTTATGCCTGCAGGTGTTATCTTTATGTAGGTACAGAAGGTTTTGGAGGACTCACCATACAATATAAGCAGGTTATAGTGACATCTGACTTGGAACTTTTAATGTGACATTCACTGCAGTAACCCTTAGAGTGCCCCTCTGCTCTGCTGTGGAGATGTATATGAGCCATGTGAATCTGCAAGGCAGGCTGGAAAGTACTGGTGTTTATTTTCACATATTTGGGTGGTAGGAGGGGGTTGGTGACTACTGGGGGAGTAAGAGGGGGTCATGCTTTAATCCTTCCAGTGGTCATCTTGTCAGTCTGGGCACCTTTTTGATCCTTATTCATTTTTAAAACAGGTCAAGTTTAATTATTCCTGCAGAACATCCAAGTCCTAAGCCCACCCAAAACACCCCTCTAACACGCCCCCTTAAGATTTAAATGTACTGGAGACAAAACAACTAGAATTATATCTGGAAAGTTACTTTTGAAAATGTCCACTTGGATTTTTGACTAGTAAGGCATCCGATTGCCAGTTTATGTTTTCTTTTGGACCTTTATCTTTTTCGAAAATGAGCCCCATAGTTCCATAGGTGCACAAATGCATCTTATAAAACACCTATCAGCATAAATGTGCGTACTCGACATGATAGTGAATACTTTGCTGGTGGGATGGAGTTTGGGGGGAGCATGGGTGGAGTTTGCATTATGCACATAGAACCCGATTCTATATATGATGCTTAAATATTAGGTGCCAACCAGTGCAATGCTAAACACATTCTATAAAAGTCTGGTGCACTTTATAGAATCACTCTTTGTGTCACCTAAGCGGGTGAAAGCTAAGTGGGAACTTCTTTCTCTCTTTTGCCATTGAAAATTAGTTGAGCATTTGAACAGTATGTTCATTTCAAGCTCTTTTTCAAAATAAGTCATACACAGTGATGGGGTGGTGGATTTGGCTGTAGGAGCTAATGCTCTTGGTCAAATTTCACAATTCTGAGTGTATGTGAATTCTTTACTTACTTTATAAGCCAGATATATATTTTGCTTATTTGTATACTGAGAAGTTTTATTCAGTTTGTTTAGTCTCACTTCCTGGTGGAAGGGTATTGCTAATATTTGCATTGCTATCTTTACTACTGTCACCTCTTGTCTTTTGCTAGGAATGGCCACTGTAAGTGTTTTGCACAAAATCATTAGATACGATCACCTCTGGATCTCCTTTTTATGGCACTTCTTCTCCGCCTTGAATTGCTCTTATCATATTTCTGGTTCCTAAATGCCTTTTTCCATAAAAAAATCATAAGTGCTACATTATAACAATGTTTATCCCTCCTCCCACTGCTATGCTTATTTATTTTTCTATACCATTTTCCCAGGGGAGCTCAGAACAGTTTACATGAATTTATTCAGGTACCCAAGCATTTTTCCCTGTCTGTTCCTGGGCAATGGGGAGATTAGGTGACTTGCCCAGGGTCACAAGGAGCAGCGTGAGTTTGAACCCACAGCCTCAGGGTGCTGAGGCTGTAGCTTTAACCACTGCCCCACACACTCCCTAAAGCAATCGTTTCAAAAGGACACTGCATATTTTCACAGACATGTTGTAATGCAACAAGAACACAGGATTGCTATTTTCATAGTATTCAATCTAAATTCCCTTTCTGCAGATGAAGCAGTTGGTTTCCATATGGTAACCAGAAGTGATTTTGGGCAAGTTAAAAATAATAATTATTATTATTATCATGCAGCTACTCTCCATATTGCGTTAAATTCCCAAGTAACACATGTCTATAAATAATGCATTTAGGAGCTTATAGGCAAAAACTTACAATAAAAAAACCACCTTAGAATACACATTGGTAAAAAACTGAACATGCATACTAAAATGACAACTGGTGATGAATTACATTTTAGCATGACCATGTGTGTGGGTGGTAGGGGCTCTAATTCAATCCACAATTACTGAGGTTCCGTAGATTTTTAAGTTCACATATGATCCTCTCCAATGAAAAGGTAGACTCTTATTAGTAATTGACTCCCTAATTCACGTGCAGAATTTCATGAAATAGCAATAATAGTCCCCCCTATTTATGTATCTGGAACCCACTCTGCTGCATTTGTCACGTGTCCCAATGAGACAGTAGCAAAGGAAATCGCAAGGGGGATTGTGGAGAAGAAATTGGCAGCATGCGTGAACATTATTCCTCAGATAACATCCATATATGAATGGAAAGGAAAGATCGAGGAAGATGTTGAGGTTTTGATGATGATTAAAACACGGACTGCCAAAGTTCAAGCGCTGACAGAGTTTGTGCGATCTGTTCACCCTTATGAAGTGAGTGAGGTTATTAGCCTTCCCATAGACCAGGGAAACCCTCCCGACCTGAAGTGGGTGGGGGATGTAGTGCCAGAATGAGCTACTGCTACCCCTTGTCTCCTCTAAAATTGAAATGATGTATGTAGTCTCTGATTTAAAAATCTGAGCAATCAGAATGTTGCACAATAAATTGAATATTTATTTTCAAAAAGAAAAAAAAAATAATAATAGTCCCCCTTAAAGATCCTCATCTTACTTGAACCTAAACTCTGTCGAATGTGGTAGTTCCAATAGAGCCACAATATTCAATATCAAAGCAGAGTGCATAAGAAATCCAAAAGAAGCAGAGGATATGCAGTAAGAATGCAGACAGTAGCACAGTAGTATTACAACAAATACAATTTTCTCTGTAAAGGGAATTCATATTTTGACAAAATCCAGTATAGCTAATCAGCAACCACAGGTGATCTGCTTACTCAGTTCTTGCAGCAGAGAAAAATGACACATCTGAAAGGCAGATGCTTTTGTTTTAATTTATTTTGCCTTCTTGATACCCTCTTCCTCACTCACTCCATGCCTACACAGCAGTTGCTGCAAACTAGAGAATGACACGGGGACAAATCTGTCCCCATCCCCGCAGGAACTCAATTTCTCCGTACCATCCCTGCAAGTTTTGTCACAGTCCCTGCCCCTGCCCCATTCCTGTAAGCTCTGCCTTAACCACACAAGCCTCGGACACTTATGATTTTAAAGTGCTTGAGGCTTGTGTAGATGAGGACGGAGCTTTCAGGAATGAGGCAGGGGCAGGAAAAGAACTCCCGCGGGGATGAATGAATTCCCGTGGGAGTGGGGAAAATTTGTTCCCATATCATTCTCTACTGTAAACCTCTGGAAAATCTACAGCAAAGTCAAAATGGCTTAAAGACTCAATCCACTGTGATTCTCACCATGTTTAGCCACTAGGTGTCATTGTTGACATCACCATTTTAAAAGCACATAACCCTTATTCAATCCTACAGCATTAATGCATAAATGCAACTGTTCCCTTTAAGTCAGTGGTTCTCAACTTTTCTTCCACTAGGACACACCTGACAGATGATGCTAATACCTGGGACAAACTGAACACTACAGTTCATGGCTGAACAAAACAAATTCCAAATACTGTATATCAATCATTCATTATTGCTGGAAATGATGCAAAAAAAGATGGTGGGTGGGAAAGAACAAACTTGCAACATTTCCAGTTGGGGCTGGTAGCAGCAGTGAGCATTGTGGGTAATAATGAAGCAAAAAGGACCAGTTATATGGATTTCAAGTACCTGATTCCCTGCTCTGTTTCCCAGCCCGCCAGCACACATGGTTTGTAAGGAAAGCAAGATCATGGTGATACAAGGTATGCCCTGACACACTAATTAAGAACCACTGCTCTAAGTAAAGGTTAAGTAAAGGCGGAGGTTGAGGTAGGGCAGGATTAATTTGTCGAGGGCCCCTAGGCACACAAGTCCACTGGGCCCCCCTGCCTCGCCCCACCATGCCCCACCCCCATTTTCTTATTTTCTTCTTTATTTCCACTTTATTTCTTTTATTTTAAAATTCAAAACAAACAACAATGATTACCATACCAGTGCCAGTGTACAGTTTTTCTTTTATGCAACCTCCAAACATCTCTGAACAAATCCCCCCTTCCTTCCAAGAGGAAGAGATCTTCAGCTTTGGGAAGCACACCAATTTATATTTTGCATTTGGCTAGTCGGGAAAAAAATTTAGCACCTGTCATTTTATTGGACTAATACATTTCTCAGTTAGCTTTCAGAAGTTAAAACCTCTTTCTTCAGGTCAGTAAACTATACTGCTGTTACAATATCCCTATCCTAACCTGAGGAAAGGAGTTATGGTTCTGAATTAGTTGTTAAAAAAAAAGTATTAAAATTAGTCCAAGAAACAAGATCACCTTATTTTCATTTTCTATTAATAAACGATTATCAACACAGCAACAATAATACTTTATAATAAAGCAAAAATAAATAAATAAAACAAATATAATTTTTTTTCTACCTTTGTTGTCTAGTTTCTGCTTTCCCCATCTACTCATCATTCTCTTCCTTCCATCCACTGTGTGCCCTCTCTCTGCCTCTTCTGTATGGCATCTGTTCTCTTTCTATGCCTCTTCCAGAAACTCTGCCTCTCCCTTCCATTCCCCCCCCCCACCACTACCTTTGGTCAAGCGTCTATCATCTTCCCTCTTTTCCCCTTATGGTCTGGCATCTCTCTCCTTCCATCTCTACTTCCCTCCCCCATGTGGTTTTTAGCAACTCTCTCTTTTCATTTCCTCCACTAAGATCTGATATCTCTGTCTCTGGCATCTCTCTCTCCTCTCTCTTCCCTTTCCTTTCTGTGGTCTTCGATCTCTATTTTCTGCCTCCATCTAAATTAAATTCTTTCTTACTATTTAGTCCTTAGTTTCCCTCTTTTCACTGTGTCTACTCACAGCTTGCCACCCTTTTCCTTTACCCCTCCACTATCTCACTAATTCTGTCTTCTTCCCCCATCCAGCATATGCCCTTTTTCTGCCCTTTTTCTTTATCCCCTCTTTCCATCCAGTATGTATTCTCTTTCCCCATTCAGCATTTGCTCCATTCAGTATGTGTTCTTCCATTCAGCATTTGCTCTCCCCTCTCATCCCAACTGACATCCTTTGCCCTCTTCTCTCTATCCCTTCTCCCGACTTCCATCATCTGCCCCCTTCTGTCTCTCTCCTTCTCCCCACTTCCATCATCTGCCCCCTTCTCTCTCTCCCCTTCTCCCCACTTTCATCATCTGCCTCCTTCTCCAGTCCCCACTTCATATCTTTCCTGCCCCCTTCTCTCTCTCCCTTAAGTTCTCCGCAGAAATATGCAATCAGTAGAGAACAGTTTATTTGCCCTTTTTATTTGTTACATCGTCACTCCATACTTGAGCGCGATGCCCTGCATAGCTCCACATAGCTCTCAGCCAGAGGCACTGTGCTATCACGCTAGCTGAACTGCCATAGGAGCATATCTTGGTGCATGCCAGGCTCTGGGAGAGCTTGGCCTCCGACTCGAACCCCAAGCGCAGGAAGATGGGCAAGCCGAAGCGGCCCAACCCCCCTTCAGCGTGCAGTGGCATCAAGCCATCCGCCATCTTCCTACCACCGCGGCAGCATGAGCACGGGTATCAGCAGATGCTGTGCAGCACAGGTGGAAGGACGGATTGACACGACCCCCTGATTCATGTGTCAGAGGTGGGGAGAGAGCCCGCGCACGCCACGCTGCCTCTCCTGGGGGGAGGGAGATGGAGGCTGCCGTCGCCATCTGAAAAAAAAAGCTGTCACTGTTGTTTGCCCTCCTTCAGCGGGCCCCCTTGACAAGTTTGGGCCTTAGGCACGTGCCTACTGGGCCTATCCGTTAATCCGGCCCTGGATGAGGCTGTTTTTCAAGACTCAAAACTCTCATTTTCAGAGCCAGGGTCACTTCACCTACAGAGTAAATCATATTCCTCAACTCATGAAAACTAACCCTAGCAAATTGTTTAGGAAAATAATCAAGTGAGGTACATAAAAATAAGAATTAGACATTGTGAGATGATATATAAAAATTCAAATTTCATGTTAGGCAAACATAAAAGGCAAAGTACCACAAGATAATCTATATAATCCATCCTTGGCTCGGCCCTCCTTTACTTAGTACCCCATTTTATCCTAGACCGCCCATCCAAACTCACACGTAGAGCCCACCTGTTTAGCTACCCTACCCTAAGGACCTGCCGTTACAAAAGATATCTAAATAGAACTCTTGCCTTCCAAGCTGGTCATCACAACTAGCTGGCCCACATCATCTCACGCTCTTCATCCTACTTAAACTTCAGGAAACTACTAAAAACTAATCTTTTCACCCGATTCATACCCTAAGACCCTATGCCCACCCTGGCCCTCTATCTCTCCATGTCCTTTACGCAGATTGTCTTGACCTTCTTCACTGTACCATTTCATTGCCATAATTGTACCCATCTTTCTTTCTGTTTGTACCATTTTTTCTCTCAGTTGTACCATTTTTTTTCTCTACCACCTAATTTTATCTGATTGTAACATTGTACCATTTTCGCTGATTGTCCAGCCCTTCTTCGTTGTAAACCGCATCGAACTACTATGACTTTGGCAGTATATAAGAAATAAAATTATTATTATTATATTTAATTATATATGTATTCCCTCTCCTAGGCAGGTGGGATCTCTTAGAGAGAGGAGGAGATAGTGGATGCTGTGATGGGCCATTGGGCCTTTATCTGCCTTCATGTTTCTATAGCTAACAACCACTAAAAATCTCTCAGGAAACTCTTTACCAAAATCATTGACTACTCTGAACCTCCCTATCTAGTTCTATCCACTAGATAGAGGCCATTGCTGACATGACCATATCTTAAATGCCCATAACCTATCAACTGAACATCATGAACACATAGAAGCTATTGTTTCCTGTAAGCAGAGGTTTATAGGTGAAGGTTGAGGTGTATACTTAATATATATGTAAGGCTGTTATGGTTGGAACCTGTGTCATATATAAAAAAATTTTTCTACATTATGTATACACTATTAACATCCATGTTAATCTAAATATGTATCCACACTAACTATGGAAACATCGTTTGTTCAATTGATTAGTTCACAACTGGCTATGAACAAACTTGACTGAATTCTAATTATGCTTAAGACCTCAAACACCCAAGACACTACTTGTGTTATTTTTCATTTCCTTGCTGGGGTGAGATGTTCATCATTGGTCTTGTGCAGGATTTTTAGTTAACCGATGATGAACATCTCAGCCTAGCAAGGACACAAAAAATAACACAAGTAGTATCTTGGGTGTTTGAGGTCTTGAGCATAATTAGAACTCAGTCAAGTTTGTTCAAATCTAAATATGTATAACATCCCAGTATTTTAAATACCCATTAACAAATAGGGTTCAAAATACAAACCCCCCTTCTTTTACTAAGGTGCGCTATGCTTTTTAGCACATGCTAAATATTAGCACACGCTAAACAAGCGCTAAACCCTAATGCATGCATGTTATCCTATGGATCCATTAGCGTTTAGCACGTGTGTTGATTTAGTGTGCGATAAACGAACGCTAAAATGCTTAGCGTACCTTAATAAAAGAGGGCCAAAGTGATTTCACTGGCCAAAAATACCCTGGCTGGTGTAATCAGTTTTTGGGAGCTAACCAGTCATATTCAGTAGCATTTAACCAGACAGAACCATTGAAAATGTCCAATTAGCACCCACCATGAAACTAACTATTTTGGGAGCATTCCTGAAGCACAGTAAGCACTTGACCTCTTAAGTATTGATATTCAGCATTTAACCTGGCAAATTCCGCATAAAAGTCACTTCTGTCTTTATGTAGCTCACCACAGCTGATTATTTGCTGAATATCATACTTATCCAGTTATGTTTTTTCCAGCTCCTTATATCTGGAAATTCAATGCCGGATCCAAGACATGGCCCAATATTGAATTTCTAAGGACAACACAGGTGGTGGTCAGCAAAATGCTGATTGCCGCCAGCTGAATATCAGGCCCATTGTTTAAAGAAGGTTACACAAGAGTCACATCTCTTTTGCTCATAACTCCTCTTCCTTAGTATAGAATAATACTTGTACAACAGACTTATTGTCAGTGCTGAAGTAGCAGAGTAGTAAAATCTCAGGAAAAGAGGTTGAACAACAAACATCAAGGAAAGGAAAAGAAATATTTTAATGGTTTATCTTGAGTCAATTGATGTGACACTTCACTTGGAAAGAAAGTACTTTTTTTTAGGTCTGGTGGTTTTTCAGCGAGCACTCTGAATTTGGCTCATACAGTATAGACTGCAGGACCTTAAAGCTGCTGTTGAGATGTTAATGGCTTCTTGCAGAAGTCTGTGACAGCACATATGCCTAACCTTTCCCATTTTTTATTTTTTTATCTAATATCTTAGCAAATACCAATCATAACTCACAGAGGTGTAAAGATTTTGCATAAAACAAATAAAAATAATAATATTTCACCTAAAACTTCCAGGAATTAAAATTAGGATTCTTCATCAAAATGTATACCATCCTCACAAAGCTCAAGGCATAACCACAGTACAATTAACAATAATCAAGCCTCCTGAGTCAATTGATAAAAAAAATAAATAAAACTGTTCTAAAAACCAGAAAAACAGTAAAACCAAGAAAACCTTCATCTTTTTTTCCTATAGGTGAGCTTACTGTCAGACAATTTCATACATGACATCTGTCATGAGGAGCAAGGAAAAGGAAGAACAGGATTCAGTGCTCGATCCAAACTCATCAGATCTAGCCCAGTGACGCCTGGGAAAAAAAGTCAGACGTCCCTAGCTTGGATGGACAATGTCATCCAAACATGTTTGTTCTGACAATCTTGTAGTATTGGGGTAACATTGACATAATTATAAATCCACAAGGCCCTCAGCTATATGGAAATATATGAACATTCATATCAAAAGAGTTTCAAGAAAATGGTGAGATAAGGACATTATACAGTAGATGCTCTGACAGCTATTAATACTGAAGTCTGAGAATATCTCCTGTGGTCATTAGACATTCTAACAACAAGGACATAAATGACCGTCACTAAGTCAGCCACTAAGTCAGCTTCCAATTCCTCATCGTATCTTGTACAAAATAGCTCTTTTGTCATTTAAAATCCATCAGTCAAATCTTCCTCTATTTTTGGGCAGACTATTAATACCATATACCCTTCTTAGATTCTTACGTTCAAGCAACCAAAATCTCTTATCTGTCCCTTCATTAAAGATCATAAGCACCGGATGCACCAGATATTTTCAATCATTGCACCACAGTTATGGAACTCCCTCCCTTCTTATCTCAGAGAAGAAGACGCTTTAGATAGATTCAAAAGTTCCTTAAAGGCCTTTTTATATAAGGATGCATTTGAAAACTAAACCTAGAGCCAGGGTCCTGAAAACGTATATTTTGCCCACTCATGCACTCTTATCTATTTTAAATATGATCTGCAGCACTTGTTTTCCCCAACCTATTGTTGTAACCCTCATTGTTCTTTTTTCTCCAGGAGCTAGAGGAGGATGCTCAGCACTGAGCAGCTGTGCCAAATCGCATTGCTGCTCGTGCCACTCAGCGGTCGAAGAAACTCCATTCGCGGCAGCCAGTTAGCAGCAGGGCAGGAACTCGGAAAGTTTGCTCCTGCCCGCTGCACCTCCACCAGGGATCGACAGATGAGGTATGAGACTAGGGTAGGGAGGGGGGGCAGGGGGCAGAGCCTGGCGGCAGCAAGAAATAATTCTGGGAGGCAGCGTTGGCTCGAATATAAATCGGGACCTCCATTTTTTGGGCCAATTTTTGGGCCCCAAAATCCCCGGTTTTTATTCGAGTATATACTGTATTTGGCAGTTGCCAGAAATTATCTTGGTATCACTGATATTCAGTATTGTTACCCAAATAGCTATCCAAGCAAAATAGGAAATCTTTTTCTCTACTGTATAATGGCAATGTGCTCGGATAACTTGCACCACCATGGAACTACCTAGATATTATTGAGGCAGTCTGATCAGATATTTAAGGACACCACCTGGTTAAGTACTGTTGAATATCTGACAAGAAGCTTGTCAATGAGAGTTAAGTGTGTGTGAACTGCTCCTGTTCATTTAACTCTCACTAAATATTGATTGCATAGTTTTCTGGTAGCTGAGCACTTTCACTAGAATACATACTTAAGTTAATGCCTCATCCAAAGGAGAGTTTTAAATTATAGGCCTCAGCAAGCACACACTAAACAGAAGGTTGGGAAGAACATGCCATAATATTTTCTGTGCATCTGCTAAGGCTAGCATGCAGAGGAAATGTTTGTGTAGATGCTAATCATAGCATGTAGCATCTTTGACCTATACTGTCTTGGATCTATACTGTGTATGTTCTCCTGTAATCTGTTCTGGGCTCTTTTGGGAGGATGGGCTAAAGAAAGAAATGAATGAATAAATAAATGTGTCCACATTAAGACTGTACATATATTAATCTATTTTTAGTTCATGCAATCCACAGGAGCCTTAGCACACATGCTTTCTTTTAGTGCCCAGGTCTCACAATCACTGATATCTGGAAAAGAAAAATGGGAAAAGTAACAGAATATTTTATTATGTATTTATTTACCACCTATCAAGGTTATCTAAGCAGTTTACATTTTTCTTATCTGTCCTGGTGGGCTCACACTCTAGCTAATGTACAGGGGGCAATGGAGGATTGATTGACTTGCCTAGGGTCACATGGAGGAATGCAGGGTTTGAACCCACAACCGCAGGGTGCTGAGGCTGTAGCTATAACCACTAGGCCACTCCTTCCTAAACTAAACTAAACTAAACTAAAACTAAACTAAAACTTAGGGCTCCTTTTACAAAGGTGCGCTAAGTGTTTTAGTGTGCACTAAATATTAGTGCAACTAACCACATGCTAAATGCTAATGCGTGCATGTTAGTCTAAGGATGTGTTAGCGGTTAGTGCGTGTGTTTATTTAGCGTGCACTAAATGCACGCTAAAACGCATAGCGCACCTTAGTTAAACAGGGGGTTAGTTTTATACACCGGGTCATCAACCAATTTGGAGCTTGACTCGGTTAACATTAAGAATAGAGTAATGCAAAAGAACTGAACAAAAAAAATCTAATTTGGAAAAAGTAGAATAATTAATTTCCCAAAATGTATGATGAACAAGACTGTCTTCAGAGCCTTCCTGAAAGATAAGAAGGGGCCAAAGCGTCTTAGCGAGAGTGGCAAGTTATTCCAAAGCTTGGTTAGTTTGTAGGAGAAAGAATGGCTAAGTTTTCTGATATATTTGATTTTGCCCTTAAGGGAAGGAAAGGAAAGTTTTAATCTCTGAGCCAGATGAGATCTGCACACAGTATAATGATGAATTTAAAATTAAACTTTTGGATTCTTACTAGATCTGCTTGGGAATCTCTCAGCATATTTGACACAAATTTGAAGAAAAAAAACCCATCCAGAAATCAGAACAATTATCAAGTTATAAAATTGATGTGATCTATTTTTAAATGATTGTATTTCTCTACATGTCCTATATTGTTATTAGCATATCATTATCAGGGTCAATATTCAAAATGATTTAACCAGACAGCAGAGGCTCGTGCTCAGTTAAATAGTAGTGAGCAGGTCATCCCAGGATTCCCACACTGTGCAGCTGAAAATTCAGTGTGACTGTCACAGTGCTTGATTTTAGTGCTGGCTTGGTCCTGGGCCAGAGTCAGAGAGGAGTTGGAGTTATGTAGGTACTTGAAATATTCAGTGTAAGTAGATTCACACAAAAGGAAGATCTAACATTGCCCATTTGTCTGTGGGTGTGACACTTAATATTGGCCATACATGCCAGTCGCATAGCCACAGCTGAGCCTGAGCAAGCCGGGTCCACCCACTTTAGGCTCCCAATGCACTATGTTTGAGGACATAGTGCATTGGGAGAGAGAAATATACAAAAATTTTTCCTTATACCCCATCTCTGTCCTCTCCACCTACCTCCCGTTGAGGATCTCTGTCTACATTCAGCCTTCTATGCTTTATTACTCCCCCTAGCCCATCTCCCAACCTTTGATTCTTCAAGCTCCAATCCTTTAGTGATAAATTGGCAACACAGCAGCTAGCAGAGCTTCATGCCATACACTCTGCAAGATTCTTCCTGTCCCAGACCTTTTTTTTGTAACATTTTATTGAATTTTTTCAAATACAAAAATGTACAAATAATACAATAATACAATACAATAAGCTGCATACTCTCAAGTCAAATATAACGGAGTCATATGAGATTAACATTTAAATCCTTACAAAACTCGTCTAGAGGAGCCCAAAATCTAGTGAAACTAGTTATATTATTTTGTTTGAATGCTATGATTTCTTCATATTTCATGATGACATAAAGGTGATTCCACCATTCATGAAAGTTAAGCTTAGAGTTATCCTTCCACTTACATATAATATGGTGAATAGCTAATGCAATCATAAGATCACATTTTTTTTGAATGATAATGGTAATGAGATATCTGGATTTGAGGAATGCAGTACGATGGACTTATAAGATATAGGAGAATTCTGGACCAAATACTCGACCAGTAAATTTGTAGGTTAGGACATGTATAAAGGAGGTGCAAGAGAGTCCTGGGCTGCTGGCGGCAAGACCAACATAAGTCCGAAGATGAATGTAACACACTTGCAATTTTAGTAGGGGTCCAATAAGCTCTATGTAAGATAACATAAGTAGATTGACAAATGGATGCCGACATAGTGGGTCTTGCTTAAAATGCCCAAAATGACTTCCAATCAATTTCCTCAGGATTTACATTCAGATCTGCTGACCAAATATCATCAAAGGAAACTTCCTTCTCTCCATCAATTTCCTGTCCCCTCTGAAGCACACTTCCTGCTGCAAAGGAGAAAGGACTGGCCGTGCACTTAACTGTGAGGCACTGCTGGCCACTGTGTTGACAATTTACAACTTAAGTGTTTGGCACTCAACAAATCAAAGTTTCAAGTTTATTTAAGCTTGATATACCGCTTTAATTACCAAAGCGGTGTACATTGTACAAAATTTACAATAAAAGAAAAAAATTTAAATATAAGTAATATGGAGAAAAGACAACATTAATTACAACAAATAATTGATGATACAAGCTACAAAAGGGAAATGGTTGGGATGCATTTCATAAAAAGAAAGGGAAGACCAAAAGGGAGAAGGGAATTGTCTGCTATGTGGCCATTGTCTTGAAGTTTGGAGATGGAGAAGATGGCCTGGGGGAGACAATAGAACATGGAAAGTCGGATCTAGATGGAGAAACTCGATGGGAGATGGGTGGAGAGGAGCGGACAGAGATGAGGAGAAGCTGTATTGAGAGCTGAAAGGCTAGAGAGTCAAGGAGAGGTGGAGAAGAGTGAGTAGAGCAGAAGAATGTGTGCAAGGAGGAGAGAAGTAAGAGTGAGGGCAGAAAGGGATCAGAAGAAAATAGAAGAATATATGCAGGATATATATTTATTTATTCCCCAGAGAGCTCAGAATGGGTTACAAATTAACATTCACTGTATTCACATCATATACTGTAGGGATACAGTTAGCATCCATCGGGTTACAGTGATAGTACATAGGGTTAAGTAGGTTCACGGTTGTACAATATTACATTACATAGAGTTGCAGTTAACGTTCATGGGGTTACATTAACAGCACAAGGGTTAAGGTTCAGTAGAGCATAGTGTAATGATTTTATGGCAAGGATGTACAATGTGAGGAATCTATCTGATTGCACCTATGTTCCATAGGAATTAAACTGGGTTAGAATAGACATGACAGGCATGACAGAAAAATATGTCTACTGTGATGTATAATCTAACATATATGTTCCATAGGAATTTAGCATGCTTAGTATAGACATAACAGATATGCCAAATAATTTGGCTATCATGGCGTCCATTTTGAGTTAAGGTGGGAGGGGTGTAGAGAAAAATTTGTGGCCACTCACTTTGGGCTCAGGCTCACCCAAAATTGGATGTCTGGTCATGTCACTGGTACACTTATAACATCCAGGCACTACCAAAACCCTGATATTCAGTGCTGATGCCTTGACAAGATTTGGCATGGAATATCCAAGTCTAAATTAACCAGTGAAGGTCAGTGTTTCTAGAAATGCTGATCGCCACTGAGTGAATATTGACCTGATCATCACAGATTTACAGAACTACTCAAAACTTTCTCCAAAACAGGCCATTCCTTCTCTTTCTGACTTTAAAAATGGAAGCCCAAAGTAAGTAGTATTTTGCAGCATTTAGAAAAACAAATAAATATGTTAGCCCTTTCCCTATATTTATCATTTTGACTGATGGATAAAATGTTCAGCTTAAAGCTCTATTTACTAAACTCTGTATTTTCCATATTGCTCAAATTAATGTGGGATTTTGACCACAATACATGTTAACAAACAATAAGCTATTAAATATGCAAAGGTATACAAAGCATCTCATAAATGCAAAATTAACAAAGCAAGATGTGTTAAACCTCAGAAGCTGCATTATTCATTGAAACCTAGCACCTCAAGAAATATTAACTTTCACTTGAGAAATCAGCCTGCTAATGTGCAAACTGATATTCCAAGAGATGCTATCCAAGATGTTTACCACACTCTGAACTCTTAAGAAACATTTCCAAGCTCTTATCCCTATCTCTAATTTCAAAATATCTATGTGGCATCCATTATCCCCCACACCCTAATTCCTAACTTTCAAAAACTCCAACTTCTCTTCCCCCTCCACTCCTTAATTTTCCAAAATTCAGAATGTCACTAGCACCCTAAAGAGGCAATTCTACAGCATAACAGAACACCTCCATTTGGGTGCCATAATAAGGGTAATCATCCTTAAGTGCTAGCATAACCAGGGCATCAACATGCTTAAATGTAACATACTAACATAGTAAATGTCTACCTAGCAGTCATATTCATTATTACTGTAATTAAGAAGTAAACTGTCTTTTTCTGGCATTTCTGGAAAATAGATTGTAAAAGTCTGCCTTAGGTTCCAACTACATGAGTTGGCATCAAAGCCCACTCCAGCCTATACAAACCATTGAAACAGAAAAATTAAGGCAGGTAAAGACCATATGGCCTATCTAGTCTGCTTATCCATGCCATCTACTATCTCCTCATTTCTCTTATAGAAATATAGAAAAACGAAGGCACAATTTTGTCATTTGTGGGACATAGACCATAAAAGTCTGTCTGGCACTGTCCTCACATTCCAAATTACTCTAGTTTCTACCAACGCCCTCACTAGTGAATCCTAACTGAATTGCCAAATGCAGGACACAGACCATATAAATCTGCCCATGACTGGATTAGTTCTTTCCAATCTGAATCACCATCTATCTCCACTCGACCCACCATACAATATTTTCACCTCCACCACCTCCCTCAAGGGCATTTTAGGCATCAACACCCTCTCCATGAAAAATAATTTCCTGACATGACTTCTCAGCCCACCATTCTACAACATCAATTTATGATCTCTAGCTTTACCATTGTCCCTTTTCTGGAAAAGATTTGTTTCTATATTAATACATTTCGAGTATTTAACAATCGGTATCATATCTCACCAATCCTTCCTCTCCATTAATATATACATATTCAGGTCTTGTAGTCTTTTCTCATACATCTTTCTCTGTACTGCTTAAAATCTTTTTACATTCTTAGCTAGATACAGCTTCCAAAACTAAACACAATAATCCAAGTGAGGCCTCACTATTGCCCTGAACAGGGACCATCAAATACCTCATTTATTCTGCTGGTTATGTCTATCTCTGTATAGCCTAACATCCTTCTGGCTACAGCCTCTACCTTGTCACACTGTTTTGTCACCTTCAGATCCTCAGACACAATCACTTCAAATTCCCTCTTCCTGTCTGTGCCTATCAGTTTTGCACTTCTTAGCACATACAGCAATCTTAGATTTCTACTCCCCAATTACATCACTCTGAACTTCTTTGCATTGTATTTTAATTAGAAACATAGAAACATGATGGCAGATAAAGGCCAAATGGCCCATTTGTCTGCCCATCCGCAGTAATCATTATCTCTTTCTCTCTCTGAGAGATCCCACATGCCTATCCCAGGCCCTCTTGAATTCATACACAGTCCTGTTTCCATCACCTATTCTGGGAGACTGTTCTATGCATCTACCACCCTTTCTGTAAAAAAATATTTCCTCAAATTACTCCGGAGCCTATCATCTCTTAACTTCATCCTATGCCCTCTTATTGCAGATTTTCCTTTCAAATGAAAGAGACTCGACTCATGCACATTTACATTACATAGGTATTTAAACATCTCTATCTTATCTCCCCTTTCCCGCCTTACCTCCATAGTATACAGATTGAGATCTTTAAGTCTATCCCCATACACCTTATGATGAAGACCACACACCATTTTAGTAGACTTCCTCTGGACCAACTCTATCCTTTTTGTATCTTTTTGAAGGTGCAGCAATATTCTAAATGAGGTCTCACTAAATGAGGTCTCACTAAGGTCTTATGATGTTTATCATATAATGCTACTCCCCCTCCTTTTTTTCCTACCCTGTCGCTCCTGAACAGATTATACCCTTGTATAACTACATCCCAATCATGGTTCTTCGTGAGCCACTTCTCCATGATCGCCACTATATCCAACTCAACTTCTTCCATCACAGCTTCTAGATCCAAAATTTTGTTTCCCATACTTCAAGCATTAGTATATACTGCTTTCCAAACATTTCCCCCTTTTCCCATCTGTGTAGAGGTATTCAATGATTTACTTACCTGAGGGCTGATACTCACCTGGGGGCTGATACTTACCCCAGGGCTGATACTCACCTGGGGGTTTTTATCACCCTGCCCCATCACTTCTAGTTTAAAGCCCTCTTCATTAGATTAGCCAGCCTGCTGCCAAAGACACTTCTTCCCTTCTTTGATAGATGCACACCATCACTGCTCAGCAGCCCTTGGAAAATCATCCCATGGTCCAGGTAGCCAAAATGCTCTTGACGACACCATCCATGTAACCAAGCATTCATTTCCAGGATGAAAGCTTCTCTGCCCTGGCCTTTACCCTCGATAGGGTGCACCTAACAGCTTCACCTTCTCTCCCTGAGCCACAAAGTCGCTTTTGATACATTTTCAGGGGTACCTGGCAATATGGATGAGCAGCATTAGATAATAGTCATCAGGCTTGATGAGTCTCAACAAGCTCTCTGAAACATCTTGGATTTTGGCACCAGGCAGATAACATTCCTCTTGTGACATCATGTCTGGTCTGCAGATGGGTGCTTCTGTACCCCTTAGAAGGGAATCACCAACTACCACTACCTTATTTCTCCTAGTGGTTATGGATCCAGTAATTTTGGGGATTTTAAGCTTTGGTCCTTCCTTTCCTTGGCACCAAATGCCAAAAGAGGTATGGTTATGGGTGGGGTTGACATTTGACACCACTAAGTGTGATTCTACATCAACGATAGGCACCAAAAATGTAGGTCTCTGGAACCCTGGTCTACATCTCCAGTGCCTATCTTTGATACAGACTGTGATTCTCAAAATAGGTCCGTAGTTTGAGTGAAGTGTGATCAGTGCTGTTTTTTTCATGCACCTGACGATTCTGGCGCCGTTTTGAGAATCTGGGCCATAATGCTGCCACTGGCTAAATATTGGGTTCAGGTCTTTTCTAACTGTTCTCTGAGCAGAAAGGAAGTGTATACAACTCTTCCAGCATAAGAAATGTAATCTAAACTTAAATAAAAAATGCTTTAAAACTTATAAATAGCAACAATTTTAGCAGCTGTAAACTTGGAGTATGAAAAGTAGAGGTACTAAGGCCTTTATTTGGTAAGGCACTGTTTACAGAATGCTAGGAATGATAAAGAAAGGGATCCCAAACAGATCAGAGAAGGTTATCATGCCACTGTACAGGGCCATGGTGCGCCCTTACCTGGAGTACTGCGTTCAGTACTGGTCATCGTACATGAAGAAGGACACAGTACTACTCAAAAGGGTCCAGAGAAGAGTGACTAAAATGGTTAAGTGGTTGGAGGAGCTGCCATACAGCGAAAGATTAGAGAAACTTAAATAAAAAATGCTTTAAAACTTATAAATAGCAACAATTTTAGCAGCTGTAAACTTGGAGTATGAAAAGTAGAGGTACTAAGGCCTTTATTTGGTAAGGCACAGTTTACAGAATGCTAGGAATGATAAAGAAAGGGATCCCAAACAGATCAGAGAAGGTTATCATGCCACTGTACAGGGCCATGGTGCGCCCTTACCTGGAGTACTGCGTTCAGTACTGGTCATCGTACATGAAGAAGGACACAGTACTACTCAAAAGGGTCCAGAGAAGAGTGACTAAAATGGTTAAGTGGTTGGAGGAGCTGCCATACAGCAAAAGATTAGAGAAACTGGGCCTCTTCTCCCTCCCACAGAGGAGATTGAGAGGGGACATGATCGAAACATTCAAGATACTGAAGGGAATAGACTTAATAGATAAAGACAGGTTGTTCACACTCTCCAAGGTAGAGAGAATGAGAGGGCACTCTCTAAAGTTGAAAGGGGATAGATTCCGTACAAACATAAGAAAGTTCTTCTTCATCTAGAGAGTGGTAGAAAACTGGAACGCTCTTCTGGATCTGTCATAGGGGAAAACACCCTCCAGGGATTCAAGACAAAGCTAGACAAGTTCCTGCTGAACAAGAACATACGCTGGTAGGGCTAGTCTCAGTTAGGACACTAGTCTTTGACCAGAGGGCCACCGTGTGAGCGGATTGCTGGGCACGATGAACCATTGGTCTGACCCAGCAACAGCAATTCTTATGTTCTTCTTATTAAAACCTAATCTTATCTTCAAAAAATATAGTTTGTGACCTCTTCTAAATTAAACCTCATTAAGAGTCTGATGTAGTAACACATAGGAATTCCCATGGGATAATTGCCTTGTTCCTTTGATGCTTAGCTACCCTGACAAACGAGCTCTGTAGCAAACTTAACTTCCATGTAAAATTTTGCTTGGGGACCTGGAAAACAAAGATAACTATACCTCACTCAAGCTATAATTATTTCTGTAGAGAAAACCAGCCACAAGTATGTCTTCAAGTACTGGTCTTCACTATCTTCTGAATTAATGAGCTGTTTTGCATAGTATTGCATTGCAGCATCTTATTAATTAAAAAACTGAGTAAAAATGTACATATTGCAGACTACAAGAAGATTTTAAGTATCTATGATTTGTAGGAGTTGTGAATTTTTATCACAAAATGAATTACATGTGACAAAAATGCACAGACCCCCCTCCCCCCCCACACACACATACATACAATATGTATACAGTTTTCACATATGGAAGTGTTTCGGTGAGTTTTTTTCTCACTTAACCCTGGAAAGCCCAGAAAATTTTGCAACTATTGAGTCCCACTGGGGTCATTTTGACCCCACATGCTATATCCTTACTTTATTAGTGGTTTTACTATTAATATGACTTAAATATATGTACAGTGGTACCTTGGATTACGAGCATAATCCGTTCCAGGAGCATGCTCGTAATCCAAAATGCTCGTTTATCAAAGCGAGTTTCCCCATAGGAAATAATGGAAACTCGCTTTGATACATTCCCACCCCCCCCCACCCCGATAACCGGCATCGCTCTCCCCCGCTCGCAAAGGCCCCCTCGCTCCAACCGGCACCCCCCCATCGCGTGAACCGGCCCCCCCCCCCCGCCAGTACAACTTAAATTCACCCACCTCCCTGTCTAACACCAGCAGCGGCACCAGCACACAGGCACAGCTCGTGTGCCTAGAAGATCTTCCGGCTTCGGTTCCATAGACAAAGCGGCCTTTGTCCCGGCGCGCTTTTGACCTGACACCTCCGGCTTCTGCCTGCCTTGAGCATGCATCTGCGCATGCTCAAGGACTTCTATTCTCCCTCTCGCCAAGAATCTCGGCGAGAGGGAGAATTAGAAGTCCTTGAGCATGCACAGATGCATGCTCAAGGCAGGCAAGCAGAAGCCGGAGGTGTCAGGTCAAAAGCGCGCCAGGACAAAGGCGCGATTTGTCTATGAACCGAAGCCAGAAGATCTTCTAGGCACAGGAGCTGTGCCTGCGTGCCGGTGCCGGTGCTGGTGCTAGACGGGGAGGTGGGTAAATTTAAGTTGTACTGGCGGGGGGGGGGCTGGTTGGAGCGAGGGGGCCTTTACGAGCGGGGGGGAAGCAATGCCGGTTATCGGGGGGGTGCTCGCTAATTGAGTCAACACTCGGTTTGCGAGTCAAAAGTTTGCTGAGTGTTTTGCTCGTCTTGCAAAACACTCGCAAACAGGGTTACCCGCAAACCGAGGTTTGACTGTATATGATTATAATGACTATAATTCAAGGAAACAGGAGTCAAAATGAATTCAAGCCCTGCTTTAATTTGATATAAGTAAGCAGTAATGCAAACATTATAAAAATAATTATTGATTTTCATTATCTGTAAGTGCTGTTATTACATTTGTTCAAGTATCGTAGTCATTCAAATTCCTAAGAAACTGCAGAGCTCTTCTTCATCAATACCTTTCCATGCATCTTTGTAAATCATGGTCCTTCTTTATGTGTCCGTTTCAAGATCTCTGTGGTAACAGAGCTTCTGAAAAATAATTTGAATTCCGTCAATAGACTATCTACATTTCTCAGTGCATATCTTGTTGGCCCCAGTGTGGTATGCATAATATTCTTAATGTTCTTCCTACCAGATGCTGGCTTCACTGGTTGCTGTTGCCACAGAGTTCCATTGTTGCCTCTCCATACCACAGGCAATCTATCTGATGAAGGAATGATTAGACTCTTCGTTGATGAAGTTGAGTGAGGACCTGTACTTCTTTAACCTCTTGATCCCCTAATCCTCCCTCGACCCTGACCATGACAGACTCCAAAACAACAACAACCTGTCTGCTAGTTCAAAACATTTCAGACATTCACATGCTCTATTCACTTTTCCTTCTGTTTAAAAGGCTGTAAATTTGAAAGATATCAACACATTCTGTCTTATCAAGCGGTTATTGGGACAAGGATTTGAATTGTCTAATTATGTCTTCCAACATTTATCAACAATTTGGGCAACTTTTAAAAACATATTTGTTTACTAGATCATTTGGGTAATTGAAGAATTCCATCTACTTTTATTCACTTTTCTCTTTTGTAAACTGCATAGAACTTAATGGTATTGCAGTACAGAAGCAAGTTTATCTTTATATGTTGTTTTCTTCGCTAGACTGTGAACTAGAAGAATCACCAACATGGCAAGAGAAATCCCTAAATTTGTTACCTGAGCAGTTGTCTTCTTCCAACGCTGAACTACTTGAATCATCACCTTTGAACTCAATATCTTCCAAACGTATCCTTCTTACTTCCTCAGCAGAATAATTTACAGTGGCCATAACTACTTACACAGTATCCCAATCTATTATGTAACAACGCGTGAAACTAATGGAAGAGGGTGTCAAGCCCTGAAACTGCCTATTATTGGTATTCCATGTTGCAAATAGTGGTGTGTTATTGTACACAGTGTGAATTTGTGTTGTGTATTTTTAAATGTTTGACATCCTGGCCATTCTATTATAATAGAAATGTAATTATGTTAACAATGTTGCTTTTGTAAGTGTTATTAGTTTTTGTACTGGGGTCAAATTGACCCCAGTGGGCCTCAGTGACAAACTTGCCGCTCAGTGCCACCTGGTGAAGATAGAGAAAAAAATGTTTTGCAGTATTTAACTTGTAACGATAGCACGTGAAAATTCATAAAATTTTAAAAGATAACTTTGAACCATTGTTGCACAGCAGACTCAAAAATGAACGCTTGGATCATTTTGACCTCATTGGCCCTTCCAGGATTAAAACCATTTGTATATTATGCATTATCCATTGCCTCAGGTACAAATTTAGGGACATATTTACTAAAGGGCAATGAGTTGTGCACTTAAAATGTCTTCAGTCAGTATATAAGCACTCCAAAATGAGCAGATCACACTTCAAAGTGGAGATAAATTATTTTATTATTTTATTTGGATTTATTAACCTCTCATGAAGAGAATCACTCAAAGCGGTTGATCGGGTATTAAGTATTTTCCCTATCTGTCCTGACAGGCACACAATCAAATTGTGGTACCTGAGGCAATGGAAGGATTAATACTGGGTTTTGCTAAACGGTGCTAGAGGATTTTAGGGCTCCTTTTACTAAGGTGCGCTAGCGTTTTAGCACACGCTACCCCCATGCTAAATGAAAAATACTAATGCAAGCTCTATGGGGGCTTTAGCGTTTAGCGCATTCGGTATTGTAGCGTGCGCTAAGAGCGCACTAAAACTGCTAGCATACCTTAGTAAAAGGAGCCCTTAGTGTGGTAAATGCCCCGACACTCATAGGAATCCTGCTTCCTTCCACTTGCCATGGTTTGACTCAGGGGCTATGGTTTCTGGACGAGCGGCTTTACCTTAGGGTACAGAACACCGACCTGTCAATCACTGTCACAATATGCACATTTGATGGTGGCTTTGCAAACATTAGTCATATGACTTCATAAAGAGCAACATCTATAGCAAATTCTGTACTTTTTTGTCAGTTCTTTGCATTATTTCAAGGATTTTTCCTTAAATTCTTGACATTTTTTGAGAGGGTTTGGCTGTCATTTTGGATCCTCTACTTTGTCCACAGTAGGAAGATGATCGGACAGTTGTGTATGCTGCAGGTGATACCTCTGTCTTGTTCACAGATACAGGTTTCCTAGTGCGAATACAGGGTTCCTTGGTTGGCTTCTTTTTCAGGAACTGGCTTGTAGTACTTGCTTCAGGTATATCAATCATAAATTTGGGATTTTTTTTCCTTTCTACAGTAAGTATCATATGAATTTTGTGAAGACTCCAAAAGCAGAATATGTCCCTTCATTTTCTTCTTTATATTTTATATCAAGTGTTGACCATTTCTTTTTTATGTCATATGATAAATTTACTAATATGAACTTTGTACCTCAAGCAGAGACCATCTGATCAAAGCCTGGGAAGCTCTGTTCAGCTTTGGCTGCTTCTAGTTCTTGAAGGAGGTCTCCTAACTCATAGAAACATGGCAGCAGATAAAGGCCAAATGTCCCATCCAGTCTGCCCATCTTCAACATTCACTATCTCCTCTCCCTAAGAGATCCCATGTGCCTGTCCCACAATTTCTTAAATTTAAACAGTCTTTGTCTCCACCTCCTCAACTGGGAGACTGTTCCATGCCACCCTTTCTGTAAAAAAAGTATTTCCTTAGATTACTTCTGAGCCTATCATTTCTTAACTTCATCCTATGTCCTCTCATTCCAGAGCTTCCTTTCAAATGAAAGAGACTCATCTAATGCATATTTATGCCATGTAGCTGTGCAAGACATGGTATTAATACATGAAATATGAATAGTAGCCTTGACTTTGTGAACTGACATGTAAGAACGTAAACATCTCTATCATATCTTCCCTCTCCCGCCTTTCCTCCAAAGTATACATATCTAGATCTTTAGGTTTGTTCCCATACTCCTTATGATCAAAACCACCAACCATTTTATTAATAATAATAAAAAAAAATGTATTTATATATCGCAATACCTCATGGTTCAATGTGGTTTGCAATAAGAAATGAGAACTGTATAACACAGCAAATTTATATCACAAATTCAAAACATTCTGTGTAATTTAAAAGATATAGCATTAAGGATTTTATCTAAATTACACTTATTTATCAAATAGATAGGTATTTAATGATGTTCTAAAAGCCTGATAAGAAGAATTTAAAATCAAACTACTATAACTTTTGTTCCATATACCTGCCTGGAATGATAAGGTTCTATTAAAAAAATATATATTCACACAACCTTTTATTGAAGGGAGAGAAAATAGAGTTATATTGTGTGAGGAATATCTATTTTCAACTAATTCAAAGCGATCAAAAAGATAACTTGGGGCTCTTTTTACGAAGCTGCGTTAGCGGCTTTATCGAACGTGACTTTTTATCATGCGCTAACCCCCGCGCTAGCTGAAAAACTACTACCTGCTCAAGAGGAGGTGGTAGCGGCTAGCGTGGCCAGCAGTTTAGCGCATGCTATTATGCATGTTAAACCGCTAACGCAGCTTTCTAAAAGGAGCCCTTGGTTTTATAACAAATACTAGCATATTTAAAAATCACTCTCACTTCGACTGAAAGCCAGTGTAATTTGTGATAATATGGTATTACGTTTTCTGACTTTTTCAAGTTAAAAATTAGATGCACTGCCTTCCTCTAAATTGACTATTTAACTCTGCCTTTTTAATTGTATCTGTTATTATTCTATGAAACAGTTGATATAGGTTTTCTTGAAGATTGTGCTCTTGCAAGCTTTCTGCAGTGTTATTTCTTACTAAGAACTTAGATAATTCTCTGCTCCTAGATGATAACACAGGCCAACAACAACAAAAAAATTTATTGATGCCTTGAGGTTTTTTTTACCTGTTCCTGGGATTATTTGGGGCGCCGATTGTGAAAATTGCATTGAATAGACCACAACAGCTCTATTTTCTTAGATATAGTTGAATTAATTAATTTATTTATTGCTGTTTAAAAGATCTCTTCTGCAAAATCGGGATGTCATAACGAGCTTTCTTTTTTGAATGGGAAATTATGTATTTAAATTATCCACTTTTTTGTGTATAATGGCCTTTGTTTCACAACTATTTGTCTATTTCCTTTCCTATAATGCACACTGTCAACCTTCCTTTTCTTCCTATGCTAAAATCACTGAAGAGGAAACTGCACATTTTTTTCTTCCTCCAAACTCACTACCTGCTCCTCTGATCTGATTCCCACCCATCTACTCAGCACTCTCTCCCCTACTGTCATCCCTTCCACCTGTCACATCCTCAATCTATCACTTTCTACTACAACTGTCCCAGATTTTTAAACATGCTGTATTTTTGCCACTCCTCAAGAAACCTTCACTGGACCCCAACCTTACCCGTCAACTATCACCCCATCTCCCTCCTCCCTTTGTTGTCCAAGTTTCCAAGTTTACCAAGTTTATTAAAATTTTTATGAAAGGCAAATCAAAACTTCTAAGCGTTTTACAATTTATAATTAAAAAGGGGACGACAATAAACAAATAAATGCTCACATAACCAATCAGAAACAATAGCAAAATGGAGAGAACTACAAATTAAAAGTAAAGAATACAAAGAAGGTAAACAACAATGGGGAAGGTAGGGAGCAAAGATTAAAGAATGACTCTGGCTGTAAACTAAATCAATTAACAGTCAAATGCATCTTGGTAAAAGTAGGTCTTTAGATTTCCCTTGAATTTATCTAAGTTGTTTTCTGCCCTAATATGAAGAGGTAAGGAATTCCATATTGTACAAGCCATAATTGCAAACGAGGTAGCCACTTGAATGTGCTGTTCACCGTCATTGCCTTGACTTTCTGTCATCCCTAGCTATTCTTGATCCACTTCAATCAGGCTTTCACCTTCTATGGAAACTGCCCTTACTAAAGTCTACAATGACTTGCTCCTGGCCAAATCTAAAGGCCTCAATTATATCCTCATCCTTCTTATATATACCTCTTTTGAGTGTATAGCACCACCTCCTCCTTGATATGCTGTCCTCACTTGGATTTTAGGGCTCTGTTCTTTCTTGCTTCTCTTCTTATCTCTCACATTGTACTTTTATTGTATGCAGTGGTAGATTTTCCTCCACTGCTATCACAGTCAGTGTACCCCAGAGCTCTGTCCTGGGATCTCTTCTTTTCTCATCTACTGTATACTCATTCCCTTAATGCTCTGATCTCTTCCCATGGTTTTCAGTATTATCTCTATGCTGATGATTCCCAGATCTACCTCTATACACCAGAAATCTCCATGCCTGAGTTTCAGCCTGTCTGTCTCTCTGTCTGCCATTGCTGCCTGAATGTCTCACTGACATTTAAAACTGAACATGGCCAAGACTGAGCTACTTATCCTTCCACCTAAACTTACTTTTCCTCCCTCCTCCCCCCTTAGTGGATAACACTCTCATCCTCCCTGTCTTGAAAGCCTGTAACCTTGGGGGCCATCTTTGACACCTCTCTCTCTTTCTCTGCACAAATCCAACAGACCACCAAAATCTGTCATTTCTTTCTCTATAATATCAGTAAAATCTGACTTTTGGTCTTTGAACACACTATCATGAAATTATCTCCTAGATTACTGCAACTTGCTTCTCATAGGTCTTCCACTTAACCATCTCTCCCCCCTCCGATCCATTCAAAATTCTGCTGTGCGACTTATATTCTGCCAGAGTCACTATGCTCACATCACCCCTCTCCTCAAGTCACTTCATTAGCTCCCTATCCATCTCTGCATATAGTTCAAACTCCTCTTATTGCCTTACAAGTTCATTCACGCTGCAACTCCACAATATCTCTCCTCTCTTATCTCTCCCTATACACCTCGAGAACTCTGTTGGTCTATTGCCTGTATGTTGACGGCATTCTCAAAATGAAAAAAAAAATTGCTTTCCTATTTACTAGTCTGTCGCCCTATTTCACCAAACTCAGGAACAACTGCAATGAAGTCACATTCTTGCCCCAACCCCTCTTCTACCACAAACCTGACCAAAGCTGAGTACACCACACACACACATTCAATCCCCCCCAAAATTCTAAATCCACCATCTCTTCATACATCCATGAACATGGCTAGGTTCACACTAGGCACAGGTGGCTGTTTTCACATCTACATGTATACTCCAGTAAATTGAGACAAAGTATGCCCCACAACTCTAAATCCTCTCTTACTGCTTGCATGAGATAGACCACAAAATACTTTCTTCTCCTTTCAACATGAAAGCCATGCATTTAGAAAAGATTCTCCCTGTTGGAATCACCATTGCAACAACATTGAAATGCCCAAGTAATGAATGAATTTCCTACAAATACAATTTTGTATTTATTTCATTTATACATCCTGCAAGCTGTTTTTCAGTCCCTGACACACTCAAAATTTAACACACACACCCCTCCCTTTATTAAGCCATGATAGAGGTTTCTACTGCAGTCTGGAGCGCTAAATGCACCAATGTTTATAGCATTCCTATGAGCACCGGAGCAGCATCAGAGCATTTAGCGTTCTAGCCATGGTAGAAACATCTATCGTGGCTTAGTAAAAGAGGGCCTAAATTTGTACCTGAGGTAATGAAGCATTAAGTAACTTGTCTAGATCTCAATCATGTTTTTTTGGTGAACTGCTATTCAAACATCTACACATGTACAGTCATATGCAGCCATAAAAAACACTTTAATATCTAGGAAAGAAATATGGGTGAAGTGCTAATTTTTATTATAGTCATGTATGCAAATATATTTTCACCTTAAGAATATGCCCTAATCTCTAATATCTAATAGACTTTTAATCATTTTCAAAACAATTGCATTGTAGAGCACTTAACTAATCCAAGCCCTATTAAATAACATGGATTTCTAACAATTATCCACGTTACATCACAAAGGATCCAAAAAATGCTTTCCATTTAAACTTATTATTAAAATACCTTGGACACCAATTAAATAATGTTATAATTTTTCAAGAGCAGAATAATTTGCATTCGCTTTATCTAACAAAGACATTTTAATGTGTGTTGGGATATTTTAATTATATATATGTATTCCTGTGGCCTATTGATTCATATAAAATATTAAACATTTCAAAAGATGATCCACCCTCTTCATAACTTCTATCATGATTCATTTCTATTTCTTTAATTAATTATGCAGGGACTATAAGCAACAAACATTATTGTAATGGAGATATAATGTTTGTGGAGTTTACAATGTCAATTTTGGTTAAATGTAATTGAGTCACCAAAGTTCAGAGAGATTTTCTGTTTCTACAAACTGACGCCAGTTTATACAAAACTGTGGTAGAGGTTTCTACCATGGGCCAGTGAGGTAAATGCTCTAATGCTCATAGAATTCCCATGAGCATTGGAGCATTTATCTCACCGGTCCGTCGTAGAAACCTCTACTGTGGCTTTGTAAAAGGAGTCCTGAGAGTTTATATAGGCTCTCTCACACGTGAATGTTTGTATATAAGAACATAAGAACATAAGCAATGCCTCCACTGGGTCAGACCCGAGGTCCATCGTGCCCAGCAGTCCGCTCACGCGGCGGCCCAACAGGTCCAGGACCTGTGCAGTAGCCCTCTATCTATACCCCTCTATCCCTTTTTCCAGCAGGAAATTGTCCAATCCTTTCTTGAACTCCAGTACCGTACTCTGTCCTATTACGTCCTCTGGAAGCGCATTCCAGGTGTCCACCACACGCTGGGTAAAGAAAAACTTCCTAGCATTCGTTTTGAATCTGTCTCCTTCCAACTTTTCCGAATGCCCTCTGGTTCTTTTATGTTTTGAAAGTTTGAAGAATCTGTCCCTCTCTACTCTCTCTATGCCCTTCATGATCTTGTAGATCTCTATCATGTCTCCTCTGAGTCTCCGCTTTTCCAGGGAGAAGAGCCCCAGTCTCTCCAATCTTTCAGTGTATGAAAGGTTTTCCATGCCCTTAATCATATGTGTCGCTCTCCTCTGGACCCTCTCAAGTATTGCCATATCCTTCTTAAGGTACGGTGACCAATACTGAACACAGTACTCCAGGTGCGGGCGCACCATTGCCCGATATAACAGCAGAATGACTTCTCTCGTTCTGGTCGTAATACCCTTCTTAATAATACCCAACATTCTGTTTGCCTTCTTCGCGGCTGCTGCACATTGTGCAGTTGACTTCATTGTTGTGTCCACCAGTACACCCAAATCTCTTTCAAGGTTACTTCCCTCTAATACTAATCCCCCCATTTGGTAGCTGAACATCGGGTTCTTTCTCTCTATATGCATGACCTTGCATTTCCCTACATTGAAGGCCATCTGCCATTTATTTGCCCACTCCTCCAGTTTGTTTAGGTCCCTTTGTAGGTCCTCACACTCTTCCGCATTTCTAACCCTTCTACAGAGTTTAGTGTCATCCGCAAATTTGATAACTTCACACTTCGTCCCCGTTTCCGGGTCATTTATAAATACATTGAACAGCAGCGGTCCGAGTACAGACCCCTGCGGAACTCCGCTCGTGACTTTCCTCCAGCCTGAGTAGTGACCCTTCACTCCAACCCTCTGTCTTCTGCCTGCCAACCAGTGTTTGACCCATCTGTGCACGTCCCCTTCCACCCCGTGGTTCCACAACTTCCTAAGTAGCCGCTCATGGGGTACCTTGTCAAAGGCCTTTTTGAAGTCGAGGTAAATGATGTCGAAAAGCAAATGAGTAATGAAGGAGTGGCCTAGTTGATAGAGCAGCTGCCTCAGCAACCTGAACTTGTGAGTTTAATTCCCACTGCAGCTCCTTGTGACTCTGGGCAAGTCATTTAACACTTCATTGCCTCAGGTACAAAATAAGTACCTGTCTAAAATATGTAAACTGCTTTGATTGCAACCACACAGAAAAAGTGGTATAACAAGTCAAAGTCCCAAATAAAATTATTTACTGTACATCAGTTGTAATTAATAAATTGATAAATAAGGAAACAAAATGCACTTTTACTAAGCTGTGTTAAGTGCTAACTCATGCTTAAGAAAGCAAAAATGGCCTAACTCAGGATGCACTAAAGTATCCTGCGTTACTTTTAACACTTGCATGTGCTAATTATGCAGTATATATTTCTTTGTAATTTTTTTTTTTTTTTTTTTTTTTTTGGGGGGGGGGCATATCAGAAGCAGATAGTGGAGATGGAGGTGGTAACCAGTCAGCAACCAATAATCCAGGAGCCTGGAGTAGACTTTCCGAGTCAATATTTTAAACTCTGTCTCTGGCTGTATTCAAATCTAGGCTAAAAGCCCACCTTTTTGAATCTGCTTTTAACTCCTAAATCCTATTCACCTATTCAGTGCCTAGTTCTTTTGAAATCATTCCCACAATAAATGACTCCCTTATTTGTCCTGTTTGTCTGTCTTAAATGTAAGCTCTGTTGAGCAGAGACTGTCTCATATGTATTTAATGTACAACACTGCAAACATCTAGTAGTGCTATAAAAATGATAAGTAGGAGTAGGTGTCCAAAGATTTAAAATTACAGCAACTTGGGAAGATAGGTGGGGGAATAGGGAGCTGGAGAGAGAAGTCATGCCGCAGGATTCTACTGGTCTAGGGCAGAGCTTTTGCCCCCCCCCCCAAACAAAAAAGCTTTCTGCTGCTTATGATGACAGTCATGTAAGATAATGATATTTGTATATAACTTTGTATATAACTGTATCTGTATATAACTTTCTTTCTTTGATCACTTATTTGTAGATTGGTCATTGATATATCATTCTTTATTGAGTATTTGAAGTACTATTTTGCCTGCACATGCTGCACTGCAGTTTTAAAGACCATAGAAACATAGAAGATGACGGCAGATAAGGGCCATAGCCCATCAGGTCTGCCCACTCTACTGACCCACCCCCAAGTCTACTATCCTAGGGATCCCACTCCTGGTGACAGGTTCCCTTGGCTTAACCCTCTAAGGGATCCCACTGGGCATCCCATTTGCTCTTAAATTCTTGCACACTGTTTGCCTCGATCACCTGCACCTGGAGCTCGTTCCAAGGATCAACCACTCTCTCAGTGAAAAAATATTTCCTGGTGTCACCATGAAATTTCCCGCCCCTGAGTTTGAGCGGATGCCCTCTTGTGGCTGAGGGTCCTTTGAGAAAGAGAATCTCTTCTTCCATCTCGATTTCTTCATTGTCACTTGTCCTGTTTAATAGTCTATACAGCCTTTGAGTTTCCACATACTCACTGCCAATCTTTATAATTCCACCCTTATCTATTTAAAAGTGTTTTATTCCTTTTCATTCACCATTATTCAATTATTTTTATTTTCCTTTCCCTTTTCCTCTTTTAACTACCAAGGGGTCCTTTTACAAAACCACAGTGGTGATTCCCCCACGGGTGGATTTGCCACGGCAGAATCGCTACTGCAGCTTTTTGAAAGGGGCCCTAAATAATCTATCATGGTCTAATTTTTCTTTTCTCTTGCTTAGTGTTCCGAGATTTTAGCATAGTCATTGACTTCTTTGTGACCACAGTGATTGACAATGTAAGTTTTTTATCTTCTGTTGTTCTTCTCACTTCATAGTTATTTCATTAGATATTTTGTTCATTATATATATGTACACTATTTCATTCATACTAACATTAATATTTACATTTCTAGTTTCTTCTGCTTTTCAAATATGAAACAAGAAAAGAATGACGTGCATATGGTTCAATCAATGATCTAAAACAATGTCAAAACATAGAATTTTGTTTCTGCAAATTGGCACTTATCGAGATAAGATACGAGATAACACACTTTCATCCAACAACGCTCAATTTTAGCAATTAACATTACTCAAATAATTGTAAAACAGTGGCACATAACGAGATTAGCTAATCCCACCCTGGAAGATCGACCAATTTTCTCCTATAAAAGAAAGAAAAATATAGGTGACTATGTAAATCACAGTATTCTTAAGGACTCCACGCCTAGGATTCTGGGTTGTCACTCACCTTGTGGACACTGAAAGTGGTGCCCTTTTACCATGTCTGGTGAAATATGGATTCATCCAACAACAGGAGATGTGTACCGCTCTAGAACAGTGACAAATTGTAATTCTAATCATGTAATATACCTTATTCAATGCCCATGCCCTAATTTGTATTTGGGACGTTCCCTAAGATCAATTAAAACACGTTTTACTGAACATAAATCTCTTGTAAATACCCAAAATGTAGCCTTCCCTTTGGTATGTCACTGGAAGCTTTGTGGTCACACATTATGTGACCTTAAGTGAAGAGTAATAGATGTAGTTACAGTAGGGTGGGAGGGAAGTAACGTTGAGAGAAGTCTTAATTTAAAAGAATTACGGTGGATGTTTATGCTGAAATCTATGGTTCCGAAGGGGCTAAATGAAACGTCAGACTGGCTAGCCCAGGTTGATCTATAACCCAGTTTCTTTTTAACTTGCTTAATTTTTCATTCCATTGTTTACTTTTAACTCTGAACAGACCTGCTCTGCTGATTCCGGGTTCTCCGGATATGACACCAGGGGTGGTGTATATTTCAGTGGGTTGTAAGGATGTCGCGGCCATCTTATGGATGCCGGCGGCATAATAGACAGCGATGTAGTCTCACTAAGGTATGACATTCACAAATATTAGATTTTAGAAGATTTGTAAATTTGAATTCTAACTCTGGCCTTCTTTTTGTGTTTATTTTTAGTACCCCCAGCCTTGATAAAGAGTTGCGAAACATGTTGACAAAGGGAAGAATTACTGTAGTGCTGGAGTAATACAATCAAACAATGAAATAGTACTACTTAAAAGCACGTTATCTAAATTATTTAAATTACTTACAACTAATTTTGCAAATGAAATAAGATAATAAGATGAAGATGAAGATTCTAGCAAATAGGGATGAATGAAGAATTGACAGACCCGACGAGTTAGTAAACTCAAAAGGTCAATCTGATATCCCATATAGAACAAATCAGAACTGTTATACCTCTGCTATACCACTGAGATAGTGTATTGATCTTTTTTAACACTGGAAGTGGCATTAGGTTTTGTAAAGCGCCTCCAGAGGTATGATTCATGTGAAAGGTAGGCGCCGGAAATATAGGCCTTGAAAAACCTGGCCTACATTATTGGCACCTACCTATCCTGAAGGTGAAGTTCTATATATAGCACCGTCGTGTGATTGACACGCGATTGACAGCCATTTTTAACGTCATTTTAACAAAAATGATAAGGGGCATGGAGAACCTTTCGTATGCTGAGAGATTGGAGAAGCTGGGGCTCTTTTCCCTGGAAAAGCGGAGACTTAGAGGGGATATGATAGAAACTTACAAGATCATGAAGGGTATAGAGAAGGTAGAGAGGGACAGATTCTTCAGTCTGGCGGGGGCAACAAAAACTAGAGGGAATTCAAAAAAATTGAAGGGAGACAGATTCAGAACGAATGCCAGGAAGTTCTTCTTCACTCAGAGGGTGGTGGACACCTGGAACGCGCTTCCAGAGGATGTGGTAGAGCAGAGTACAATTTTATGTTTCAAAATGAGACTGGACAAGTTCCTGAAGGAAAAAGGGATTGAAGGGTACAATTGAGGGGTAGAACAGAGTACGATTTTGGGTTTTAAAATGGGACTGGACAAGTTCCTCAAGGAAAAAGGGATTGAAGGGTACAATTGAGGGGTACTATACAGTACAAATGCTTTTGAGTAATAGATCACTTACAGGTCATTGACCTGGGGGGCCACCGCGGGAGCGGACTGCTGGGCATGATGGACCTATGGTCTGACTCAGCAGAGGCGATGCTTATGTTCTTATGTTCTTATCGCCGACAGGAGGGTGCCCAACCACTCCTACCGGAATGCCCCCCCCCCCGAAACTCCCAATCGCCAGCAGGAGGGTGCCCAACCCCTCCTGCCGGAATGCTGCCCCACGAAATTCCCGATCTCCGGCAGGATGGTGCCCAACCACTCCTGCTGGAACGCCCACCCCCTCCGGACCCCCCCTTCTAAAGCCCCCCACGCTACCATCAATCCGATGACCCCCCTAACCACTCCCCAACTAACCTCCCCCAACTAACCTCTAAATTGTTGGCCGGACGGATGGGTCTTGCTGCCGTCCAGCAGGCAAGCCCACCTCGTCGAAATGAGCCCCTTCCAGGCCCATCACCACTAAGCCAAAGGCCTGATTGGCCCAGGCACCTAGAGCCTGGGCCAATCAAGCCTTAGGCTTAGTGGGGATGGGCGGGGGTGGTAGCACAGGGGGGCATTAGCATGGGGTCCGGAGGAGGTGCGGCTTTCTGGCAGGAGGGGTTGGGCACCCTCCTGATGGCGATTCGGAGTTTCTGAGGGGGTGGCATTCCAGCAGGAGGGGTTGGGCAAGCTCCTGCCGGCAATCGGACAGGCGGCCGCTGTACTTATCGCAGCAGGGAGATCCCTTGCTGCGATAAATGTAGCGGCCGCATCTACTCTAACCCGATTCTCTAACCGGCATCTGTAACATGGACGCCGGTTACAGAATTGGGGTTAGTGTAGGCCCGATTCTGCATAGGATGCCCCTCCTGGGTGTCCTATACAGAATCAGGGTCTTTGTGTTTATCTTTTATTAATCTTTTATAAATATGTACTGCCTTTCTCCATCACTTTCGATCATCATTAGTTCCTGATTTGTGCCAGTTTCTTTCAAGATACCTAACAGAATGTTTCATATCTGTAAGCTCTCCATCATACCAACTTTCCTTTTTCTGGATATATTTACGAAGCGAGCGTTTAGGAGCTTTTTCATCAAGTGTATATTCACTGTTTGCCAGTATAAAAAAAAATCTTTAATATCATTTACTGGTGTTTTAGATGAATAGTGAGCCCAAAATGTAATCGAATTAGGTAACAGGTTTTTTTTTTTTTTTTTGGGGGGGGGAGGGTTTAGAAAAGAATAGCTCATCCAATTCAAATTAAATTGATTTAATATCTGACTAGATATTTTTACTCCAAAAACCACAGTTTTCTGCAGGTTCAACATTAATCTGTTCTCATTCAGCCAACTTTCAATTTTTTGCATATATTTTGTCAACTACATAATCAATGCCTGTCAACACTGGAATGATAAATTGTATATCATCTGTTTAAAAGCAAAAATGAACTTCTAACCCTGTAGTTGTGTTAAGAGTAATGAATAGTCAATCAAATCAAATGCTGCAGAAGAATTGAATGAAATCAAAAGATTAACACTAATTATAAAAAATATTGAACCTATAATTATGAGGATGTATAAAGCTTAAAGGTAATGAAAAGTTGAACCTTTGAGTGACACGGCTGAGGTCCATTATTTGTTTAAATTAAAAAAAAAAAAAAAAAAGAGGGAACATTTTTATGGCACCAAGGTTATTATTGTACGGTTTATTTTTTTGAAGTTTATGTGTCTAGAGGCATTGGTTTGAATACAAAAATAATATTACATTAAATTTTCAGCTTCCATTTCTCATACACGTGAATATGCATGTTTTGACATAAACTTGATATATTGTTTTACAGTAAGAACAAATTTTTCCTCATATTGTAGTATATCAGTTGTCAGATTTATAAATATGAAAGGTACAGTGATTAATGACATTGCTTTTCCTCAGAATCCCCTTTTGTAGTGCATTTTTTCTCAAATTTCCTCTTCCTGTGTAAAATTTGCCCTCTGAAACGTGTTTGCCTTATTAACCCTTGAATAAGTGTGGATATGTTTACTTGTGCTGTTATTTATACATTTGGCCATTTATTGATTATTGTTGCTGTTGGGGCCCTTTTACTAAAGGTTGATAAGCCATATGGTACACTTAGGGGGAAGATTCATCAAGGTGTGGAACAGGTTCACCCTTTACTGCACTTAGATGTCCCACAGGATTCATCAACCTGTGATATCCAAGTGCTGCAGGTTACTGAATCCCATCTTATAGAAATCATGAGCCACCTTGCAAGCAACATTAATCCTGTGCCCAGGAGCATCAGGCCCTCTGCCCCAAAAAGAACCCCACAATGCAGAGACCACCCTAACCCCTTACTCCCATGTAGGGCTCCCCCACCCCCTTTGAAACCCCCTGTTGGCTACTTGTGCTAAACATGGTGGTCCTGTGGGTTCCGGGGTCATTCTGAAACCATTAACAGAATGGAGTCCCTGGTGGCCATCTTGTGAGACTACTGCTACAGTCATATTTCCATATAAGGAACATTTCGTTATATGGAAATATGACCCCTGAGGGTAGCCGACTAGTTCAGAGTTAACACAAGAGCATTTATCACTTTCTAAATAGGAAGCAGTAAGGGATCCTGCATTTACTTTTTACATGTATTACACTTTAATGCATACCCTAGCTGATTACCTTAAATTAAAAATAATAAATCAAGGAAATTACCCTAAAGGATTTAGTATAAGGGAAAGTCCAATGTTAGAACACTTTGGGGCTTCTCCTTTCTAATTGTTTCTGGACCTTTCAAAAAGACTTTGGTACTCTCCAACATGTAATTTACTCTTGTGATAAGATATCTTTTCTGGCAGCAGGTTTAGATGCAAATATCACAAATGTTACCTATCAAATCCTCCATCTGCTATGCGACTGCAATATTTCATTCTATTTGTCTTCCCGACTTGCTCTTTACTGATCAAGCAAAATTACTAGGCATACTGTTATTAATTGCAATCGAAATGATCATTACTGAATGGAAAAAGAACAGCAAAGTTACCAGTCTGTTATGGTGGACCTCTGTTTAACTTATAAATATGAATACCACATACAATGGATAAGTTTAAAAGAATATGGAATTGTTTATCAAAATTTTGTATCACATCATAATTACATTTTTCAAAGATTTTATTATTTGTAGAACCTCCTATACTATCAATTTATTTGTACACGTAGTTGTCTTGTTATATTCTTACTCGGTGTCATTCTGATATACTATTGAATGTATGATTCTATTTTTGTAACATTTAGAAAACATGTGCAGTAAAATCTATTAGAACTGAAAAAAAAAAAAGAATGCGTTGGGACATATAATCAAAACATCTAGATGTGCAAAAACCTGCCTAAGTCAGCACTTGGACTTCCTAATAGCCAGGACGTCCAAGTGCTGATTTTCAAAGCCAACTTTCTGGATGTACATCTATAAGGAGCGTCCAGAGCTCAAAGGGGCATATTAGAAGGTGTGTTATGGGCAGGCATCAGGTGGGCATAGACCGGAACATCCTACAGCGATGATCAAAGCTTCATAGATGGAACTTAGATGGACATCATAGATGGAACTTAGATGTCCAGAGTTAGCCCTGTTTTATATGCATCTAAGTGCCCTAAAGGTGCCCAATCTGACCAAATGACCACTGCATACATTAAGGTATGGAACCCCCCATCACCACACACATACTCCCGTAATGCTCATAGATCCCCCTCCAACCTCCCAAAATATCCTATTTAAAGAGTACATACCATAGAGAAGAGGACCCAGGCCCATAAGAGAATCTAACCACTACATTTATGGTAGAAAGTGTGAGGCCACCATAATCCTACTCTACGTCTATATAAATCCCACATGCAGCCCTAAGGGATATTGGGTGGGAGACATGTGTGTATAGTAGATTTTGGGGGAGGTTTGGAGGGCTCATCCTAAATGATTAAGGGTATTTTGGTGAGTTGTACATCTGGCACCCTTTATGTACATTTCACAGCAGTGCCCTCTAAAGTGCCCCACTGCTCTGTTGGTATGTCGATGTGAAAATATACAGTCTTAGGCTACTATATGAGGATAAAAATTTCAAACAATCACAATTCTCAGTAGGTTTTCTCTCATTTATACTTTTATATTTATGTTGGATCCTCAGCAGGCTATTCTGAGTTCTTTATATAATCAACATTATAGCCAATTTTGTCTTAGAAAAAAAAGTAAAAAACAAAACAAAATGATCCTTTCTAATTATTAGTGATAATTCATCAAATACAATCAAATCACTTATCTGTATATTCAACTGTTATGACGGTTATCTGACTTAGACTAAGCTAGCTGGTTGGATACTTTGGACCCAAAATCGAAAGGGGTCAATTTTGCCTCTGCTTAATAATTTCTGATTGACTGGTTTCTGGGTATTGCTGCCCATGTAGAGGACTTTATAACAGTTGTATATATAGATAAGTGATTTGATTGTAATTGATGAATAATCACTAATAAGAAAGTAAAAAAGAAAAATATGATCCTATGATGAAATTGGCTATAATGTTAATTACATAAAGAATAAAGTAAGGAGTGGAATTGTCCTAATTAGACTGATGACCACAAAGTATCAAAAAAATGTCCTTTTCCTCATCTAATGGTTCAAATGACTTTATTCATCCAATATAATGACTCGACATGTACATGCTTCGACTAATAGGTTCAGGAGTCTTGAAAGTCTTCTAAGTGATATCAAGTGTAGTTTGGATAAATATTCTCAAGTCAATTCTACAGTGCTTGATCTTCTATAACAGTACTTTGTTGGCTCCGAGTACTGTTATAGAAGATCAAGCACCGTAGAATATTTATCCAAACTACACTTGATATCACTTAGAAGACTCTCAAGATTCCTGAAACAGGCCTGTTGGCCGAAACAGTATATGTCGAGTCATTGAGTTCTTGGATGAATAAAGTCATTTGAACCATTGGATGAGGAAAAGGACTTTTTTTAATGATAGTTTGTAGTCATCAGTCTAATTAGGACAATTTCACTACTTACTTTATGCATTTGAGTTAGTGGATTTATTTCCCCTGTTGTATTCTTTTGAGTACATAAAGAACTCAGGATAGCCTTATATTAGACAAATTGAATTCCACCAAGCTTTGCGGTGGCAGTCTGAGAATAGGCTGACAGACATTTAGTTACATATCTCCCCGATTTTGATAAAGAAGCACGAAACGCGTCAGAAAGGGGATGAATTAAAACCAAGCTAAGTAAAATCATGACATATACAGTCAAACCTCGGTTTGCGAGTAACCCGGTTTGCGAGTGTTTTGCAAGACGAGCAAAACATTCTCGCAAAACTTGTCTTGCAAACCGAGTGTTGACTCGATTTGCGAGCACCCCCCCCCCCCCGATAACCGTCATCGCTCTCCCCCCCCCCACTTGCAAAGGCACCCCCGCTCGAACTGGCACCCCCCCTAACAACTTGAACTTACCCCCTCGTCTGGCACCGGCAAGCAACCCACAGGATGTGCCGTTGCCGCTAGAAGATCTTCCTGCCTCTGCCGGGCCTTGAGCATGCAACTGCGCATGCTCAAGGCCTTCTAATTCTCCCTCTCGCCGAGATTCTCGGAGATCTTCTAGCGGCACCGGCACGTCCTGTGGGCTGCATGCCGGTGCCAGACGGGGGAGTAAGTTCAAGTTGTTCGGGTGGGGGGTGCCAGTTCGAGCGGGGGGAGCAGCGCCGCTGTCCTCGGGGGCGGGGGGGTATCAAACTGAGGAGGGGGAACGTATCAAACCGAGTTTCCATTTTTCCTATGGAGAAACTCGCTTTGATATATGAATATTTTGGTTTACAAGCATGCTTCTGGAACGAATTATGCTCGTAAACCAAGGTTCCACTGTATATGAAACGTATAAGATAAATTATTAAATTACTAAAGAAAAATTAACATTTTCAGATTTATAGTGCCTGGATCGATGAGAATTGATACTGCCTTGAGTTATATTACTCAAGGGATGGTCTGAGGATCCCTGCAAGCACCAGTAGCTTAGGTAGTTTCTTTACACACTGCAATATTGGGAATGCATTATCTCTAAAGCAGTTGCTCTAATTGAAGTTTTTTACCTGATTACTTCAGAGCACTGCTGCCCAAGATTCCAAGATTCCGCAAATAAGAACATAAGAAATGACCGTACTGACAAACGACGGAGGATCAAGATGGCTGCCGAATCTCTAAGCTGAGCGTCACGCGCTGGTGAGCTCTTCGCTTACTTTTGATTCCGCGCTGAATTTTCAACAAATTGCCCAAGCAGAGGGGTCAGAGCACGGCTGGGGCCTCGCGGAGCTCTGTCAGACCCAGCTTGGGGAATATTGAGGAGCTGTTTTGCCGCATGCAGAGTTCCCTACAGTCGGAGGCGTTCCCGCTAGAGACGCTCCGAATGGGCAGAACGGAGGCGATCTCTCAGGGACTTGAGACCACGCTAAGCCCCGACACAAGGGCTCCGCCCCCAGGCCCTCAGGTTACCAGCTCCCCGCGGGAGGGGGAACTCTCCAAAGAGGGAGTATCTTCAGCCCTGGAGGCCGTTGTCAATCATGGAGGGAGCAGGGATCCAGACTCTCTACATTTTCAAGAGAGTCTGTTTGAAGAAACAGAGGAGTCGACCGCAGAGGAAAGCGGACAGATCCAGGAGAGTGCTCAACAGGCAGTTTCACCAGTGGGAGAAGAGTCTGTAGCTTATTCCTTGCATCTTCAGAGACCCCCAAGAGGTAACACTTGAAACTATCTGGGACCTGGTTGCTAACATTCCTAATTTGTTAAAACCTCAATTAAATCAAATAGAAGGGGAAATAAAACGTCATGATAAAGAAATAAAAGAAGTAAAAAAGGAAACAACAGAGCTTAGAAATGAGATCGTCAGCATTAACCAGGAGTCAATTAAGACCAAACAAATTTATGAAACAATAATTAAGGACAATACCAATCTTAGAAGAAAGTTAGAATCCTTGGAAAACTTTTCCTGTGGAAATAATTTAAGATTGGTAAATTTTCCTAAGGTCTTGATGATTACACCTCGGGAGATGCTGAAAAGATATTTAATGGAAATTTTGAGTTTGTCTGAAAATATGATACCACCATTTACACAAGTTTACTATCTTCCTACTAATCAACGGAAACAACAGCAAGAGGTTGAACAGGAAAATTTGAATGTGTCCACTATATTGGAATCCTCGAATACTGAAAAGGCAGTCTCAGCAACCCTATTATTAACAGTGGCATTGGCCCCGGACAAAAACTGGTTACTGAGATTTTCTTTAAAAATAAAATAAAAACATTTTTAGGAATGCAGATACAAATGTATCCTGATCTTGCCAGAGAAACCCAGAGGCATCGTAAAGAATTTCTACTACTAAAGCCAGGGGTGTTGGCCCTTGGGGCAACCTTTTATTTACGTCATCCATGTAAATGCATAGTGTATTATTCTTCTCAGAAATTTGTCTTTTTTGATCCTTCACAGCTGGTGACCTTCCTGTCGTTGTCTCGCTTGGAAAAAGAAAAGGACAATAAGATCTAGCCCTAGATGGGAAGTTATTAGGGAACTTTGAGCTCAGCTTAGATTAATCTCAGCATTATTTGTTTTTCTTTCTTAATTTAAACTGTCCTTTGTACATCTTGATCTTCAAAGTGGACTTGAGTTAAAAATTTAAGTAACATAATGGAGTTTTCTTTTTGTTTTTTCTCTGAAAATATGGATATGTATTATTCATTTGTTTCTTTGATTTTTGGACTTTAATATGACGATTATGGCTATGTATCCTTAAACTTAAATTTTTGCTTTCTGTACAAGTTATAATTATTTATAAAATGATAAATAAATAATAATAAAAAAAAAAAAAAGAAATGACCGTACTGGGACTGAAGGACCATCAATCCCAGTAACCTGTTTCCAACAGTGTCTAACCCAGATCCTAAGTACCTAGCTAGATCCTAAGTAGGAAACAGATTTTATGCTGTTTTTCCTAGGAATAAGCAGTGGATTTTCCCAAGTCATCTCAATAATGGACCATAAACTTCTCTTTTAAGAAATTATGCAAACCTTTTTTTAAACCCTGGTAAGCTGATTTTACCACATTCTCTGACAACAAATTCCAGAGATTAATTACATGTTATGTGAAGAAATATTTTATCTAGTTTGTATTAAATCTACTACATTCCCCATAGTCCTAGTATTTTTGGGAAATAATGAACAAGTGATTCACATCTACCCTTTCCATTCCACTCATTTTAGAGACCTCTATCATATCATCCCTGAGCCATCTCTTCTGCAAACTGAAGAGACCTAGCTGATTTAGCCTTTCCTCTTAGGGAAGTTGTCCCATCTCTTTTATCATGTTTGCCACCCTTCTCTGTACCTTTTCTAATTCTGCAATATCTTTTTGAGATGACACATGCAGAATTTCAAAAGCTATAGAACCAGGTAGAATTTCAAACACTTCAGACACGCACAGAATTTCAAAAGCTATAGAACCATGCACACAGCTTTTGCACATCAAAATATTAATTCTCCCTCAAAAATATTCTTTTCCAAGAACTTAACTGATAAAATACAGCTCCATAGGTGTCGGAACGGGGGAGGCCACAGGGGCCTTGGCCTCCCCCAAAGATTGGCAGTCTCCATTTGGTGCTCACCCTCCTACCCATTTCCTGGCATTGTGCACTTTAAATCTTCAGGCATCTTCAGGCACTTTAAATCTTCAGGCATCAATGAGTAGGCCTGCCCCGGAACCCTTCATTCTACTTCCAGGGGCAAGCCTTCTTGCTGACTCTGCGTGGCGGCTGCCCGAAGATTTAAAAGTACAGCACTGGGAAGAAGAAGGTGGGGGAGTCGGGAGCTGGGGAGAGGTTATGCCGTAGGATTCTGCTACTGCTAGAGTGGAGCTCCTGCCCCTCCCCCCAACTAAATAGTGTTCTGCTGCCTATACATTTTGCACTCCTTCACACTGATATTGGAGCTCATTTGTTTGTTCAAGTGCTTTAGCAACCAAAGCCTTCTGTGTCCCTTTAAATGTTATTTTTAGGTTTTTTCAAACCTTTGAAGGGGCACTTGTTAGGACTGTGGCAGCTATGGGCACTTGTTATGACTGGGGTCCCCTGCCTACCTTTCCTTATCTTTATTGTGATATCTATCTTTTTTTACCTGCTTCTTCTTCTGCCCTCCCCCACCTCCCAACACACACATACACTTTCTATGCCTCCGGTCTGTCCTATTATTTAAATGACATTTTTTTCCTTCTTTTGTTTTATATAAATTGCTTGAAACAGTGCTAAATAAACATAAATAGATTCACAAACTTAGCAGTATAGTACTTAGTACAGGCCATACTTATTTTACACAGTCATAGATAAAAGACTAATTTGACCTCATGTGATAGGGCAGTAGAAACTGTTTTATGTTCCTTTAGAACTATGGAGATATAACATAGTTAAAATCTCAGTGCATCTATTACATTTCTGTACCTTTTGGTTGAATAACACCACGTATACTGATGCTTCTGCAAGCTGGAGATCATAAATCACCCAATACTTTTACTTAGATATGTTAATGTTTTTCCATTAACATATATGCTTTGCCATGTTCATCTTCTTCCCTGCTCTTTTGTCAATTTTTTTTTTCAAATGCTTCCATTTAATTCTGTGAACTAAATGGCATTTTTAAAAAATCTTTAGCGACTTCCTACTCTCTTACCATGAGAGTGTGGTATATTTTTACTTTCAAATTCAAATTTGCAAGCTAATGAATAGCAAATAGGCCCTCGTTCCCATTAAACAGGTACAAATGTTCCCTCAGAAATGATTCCTCAGCCATTAACAGACATTTGGATTTCTCAAGAGGAAAGAGATTACCATTTGTGGAGAAAATTGCTGGTCTCTGGCTTCTTGCCTACACAGACAAAGACTTAATTTCTGCCTTGCATGGCTCTAGGTGGGTTATAAAGCTAGTAAATGATAAAATAACAAAAGAAGAAGGAAAAAAAAACCTCTCAAGAACAAAATTGAGGATAAGAAAAAGGTTTGTAAACTTGCAAACTAAGAAGTGTCTCTAATGGAGTTCTATATTGTATGTATATGTTTTGAGGTCAATATTCAAACACATGGAAAATGTGTACTTTGAAACTACTTGAAGGTTTCAAATACATATTCAGTATTGCTGTTTAGGTAGTGCCGATGAATATACAAGTACAGCTTAAGATGTCCAAATTAGACATTTCAAGTTATACATGCAACAATACTGGTGCTATCCAATTAGTCATTTAGGCCCCCTTTTATCAAGCCATGTTAGGGTTTTTTTTTATTGCCAGCCACTGCAGTTAAAGCTCTGACGCTCATAGGAATTCTATGAGTGGTGGAGTTTTTACCGTAGCAGCCGGCAATAAAAAAAACCCTAACACAGCTTGATAAAAAGGGGCCTTAAGTTGGATGTCTCATGGCTGAATATCACCACTTAGATGTATACATTATGAGGATAATTTTATAAAAAGTCACTTTATTTATTTAAGGTATTTATATACCACCTATCAAGGTTATCTAAGCAGTTTACAATCAGGCATTTCCCTGTCTGTCCCAGTGGGCTTACAATCGTGGGGCCATGGAGGATTGAATGACTTGCCCAAGGCTGAGAAGGCAAAAAAGCTCCTTTTTTGCCTGTTTTTAAATGTCATAGATGCCAAGGGGAGGGGGGGGGGGGCAATTCAATAAGCAGGAACCTCCATTTATGTGTCATAAGAATTGTCATACCAGGACAGATCAAAGGTCTGTCAAGCCCAGCATCCTGCTTCCAACAGTTGCCAATCCAAGTCAGAAAACCTGGTATGATCCCAACAGAGTAAAAGAGATTTTCTGCTACTTATCCTAGAAATGAGCAATGGATCTTCCTAAGTCCATTTTAATAATGGCTTATGGACTTTTTTTTTTCAGGAAACTATCTAAACCTTTTTTAAACCCTGCTAAGTTAACTGCTTTCATCGCATTCTCTGGCAACACATTTGGGAGTTTAATTACACATTGCGGGGGAAGATTCTCTAATGTTCTTGGTAAAATCCAATGGATCACTGTATTGTAATGATTTTTTAAAAAAGTTGAGTCATTCTCAAAAAAAGTACATGCAAATGAGGTTAGCAAAGTTTTGCGAAGGGCCGCTAAATTTGCATGTGATGAGTCGCTGGTGATAGCAATCGGCACATGTGCAGAATACACCATGAAAAGAGGCTTAAATGTGTGCATGTGCTGGGAAAAGCAATGCCGTCATCCTCTTTAGGTCTCATCGCATATCTTCTCATCAGGACAATATGGAAAGTTTGAGGATAAAAACCACCATCCATAATGCTGTCTGCTATTGTAGCACAAACATGCACGGCTCACAAACACCTAATTCACAGGTTTTACAATTTTTGAATTTTTTAATGTCAAATTTTATCATGCACTTTATTCTTCAAGTCAATATTCCTTTATGAGAATCACCAATACTTTGTCTAATTTTTGGGAAATATTCAGAATGTCACTAGCTACATTTGGTTGGATTGGGTGAATAAGTTGAATGTTGTTTGCATATGCAAAGACAGTGAAACCTATTGATTGGGTAAGGGTTAGTAAAGGTGCCAGAAACAGATTGGAAAGAATGGGTGATAGTATTGATCTTTGAGGACCCCCAAAGTCATGTGACGTCAACTGAAGTAGAGTTGGCATGTTTCCGTGCTCTGCCCATGTCACCTTGAAATCTGTTTACAGTTACCTTCTCCACATGTTTCTACCCTGAGTTCTGAAATGATCTTTATACATTTGGCCTTATCCAGTTGTTTAAATGTCACTATTTGATTGCTTCTAAAATAAGGGCCTTGTTTTCATTGGCTTATTTATATTTGCAGTTGAGTTGGTATTAGCCCCTTTTCTATCTTGTATACAGGTTTACCTAATTCATATATGACAGTATTGCAGTGAGCACAAAGGCCCTGATTCTATAAAAGTAGCATACCAGTAGGTATCTAGATTGGGGTGCCAAACTTATATTTTTTAATTGGCTTAATCAGTGCTGTAAATTGAACATGCCATTAAAAATTGTGTCTCTATTTTTGCCCTATTTGGCATCCCTCTGTGTCCATATCTCTCTACCTCTATCAAAGCATCACCCCTCTATGTCCCTATTTCCCCCCACATGACCAGATCACTCCTCTATGTTCTTATGCCCCCTCCTACATGTCCAGCATGTATCCTATGTCTTAACCCCTATATGTCTTCTTATCACCCCTCCCCATTTCAAGTTTGACCCTTCAATTTTCCCTTACTCCTACAGCAATCTACTCGCCCAGACTATTACTATGTCTATCCCTACACCACATTCCTGACCAAAAAATCACCCAAGTCTCAAACGCCCAAACTAAGATCTTTTAGGTGAAGGAAGGGACAGTCCTTCAACTAAAAGCAGGATTCTGTAACTAGCGTCTGTCAAAAAACAACACCGGTTACAGAATCCCATAACTACCTTCCCCTCCCCACTGTAATGATCGCGGCAGGAGAGATGCCTAATCTCTCCTGCCGCAATCGTGATCTCCCCCAATAAAACTCTGAACCAGCAGAAGGGAACCCAAGCATTCCTGCCAATACCCCCCTGCGAATACTGGTAGAAGGGATCCCAGGCCCTCCTGCCAAAGACGTCCCCTTAAAACCCCCCCCTCGATCCCTCCTGCCGGAAGCGAACCCCCAGAACCCCAAATGGCCAGCCAGTTGGGTTCTCTGGTTGGCTGACAGGCCCACCATCTTCCAAATGGCAGGCCAGCCCCATCCCAGTGCATTGTAGGAAGCACCGGGGAGGGCTCTTGAGCCTGATTGACCCAGGTGCCTAAGGGATGGGTTGGACAATTCTGGTTGGCCCAGTTGCCTAAGGCCCCTCCTATGGGTGGGCCTTAGGTGCCTGGGCCAATCAGGTCCAAAGTCCCTCCCCTGTGTATCTAACAATAGTAGGCCCCGCCATTTGGAAAACAGCCGGCCGGCCGGCCGGCCGGAGAACCCAATTGGCCAGCTATCTGATTAGGTTAGTTGGAGAGGGAGGTCCGGTGTTCGGGTGTACATTGGGGGGTTCAGGGAGTTCGTCTTCTGGCAGGAGGGTTTGGGATCCCTCATTCAGGTATTTTTTTGGGGGGTCTGGGGCCATCTTCGGCAAGAGGGCCTGGGATCCCTCCTGCCGTGGGTTTATCGGGGGTGCCGGCAGGAGGGCTTGGGACCGTGATCGTTGCGGTGGGTGGTGGGCAAGTTGAAAGGGTTGCTGAGCTGATCGTGACAGCCGCAATCAGCTCAGCGGCCCCTACTCGGAACTTATACCTGTTTTGACTTGATCTAAGTCAAAACATATAAGTTCCGAGTGGGCGATCTCCCTTAGACTTTTGGTTATACTTGCAGTTTGACTAAGTCTAGGTCAGACCACTTTCCACCGTTTCCCCTCCTCTAAAAACACCTCTTTTCGCTCTAGGCGTTCAGAGGCAGGGTGACGGCCTAAGCTGGTTTTAGATAGGTCTAAAACCAGCTTTGATTATCAATACATGGATGATCTGTCTTTTTGATCATCCAAGTACCAATTTAGGCCACATTTTGAACTTTTTATTATTATTATTATTATGAGCCCTTGATAAAAGGTATGGAAAACCTTTCATACGCTGAGAGATTGGAGAAACTGGGTCTCTTTTCCCTGGAGAAGAGGAGACTTAGAGGGGATATGATAGAGACTTACAAGATCATAAAGGGCATAGAGAGAGTAGAGAGGGACAGATTCTTCAAACTTTTGAAAAATAAAAAAACAAGAGGGCATTCGGAAAAGTTGAAAGGGGACAGATTCAAACCAATGCTAGGAAGTTCTTCTTTACCCAATGTGTGGTGGACACCTGGAATGCGCTTCCAGAGGACGTTATAAGGCAGAGTACGATACTGGAGTTCAAGTAAAGATTGGACAATTTCCTGCTGGAAAAGGGAATAGAGGGGTATAGATAGAGGATTACAACACAGGTCCTGGACCTGTTGGGCTGCCACGTGAGCGGAGTACTGGGCACGATGGACCTCAGGTCTGACACAGCGGAGGCATTGCTTATATTCTTATGTTCTGTTCATGGCTCACTTAGGGCTTCTTTTACAAAGGTGCGTTAGAACCTTGACGCACGGAATAGGCACGCTAAATTTCCACGCACGTTAGCCACTACCGCCTCCTTTTAAGCAGGTGGTAATTTTTTGGCTAGCGCGCGCTAATCTTGTGCATGCACTACAAATGCTAGCACACCTTTGTAAAAGGAGCCCTTAATGTTTCAAACGATAGTTCTGTAATCTAATACATACCTGATAGTTGTTAGCTTGAGATGACTATTAATTAAAAAAAATTAAAACAACTTTTTATAAAGGTTATCACAATAATCTTGAATTATTTATTTGAAAAAAAAATTCAACAAATATAAAAAAAAATAATCACAAAGAATATTGATAGAATTAGTGAGATGGATGAGTTGGCTGTTCATTACAAATCTTCTCAAACTTCGGAACCAGATTTGATACGGCCAATCTCATTTCTTGTTCCACATTGATTTTCACTTGGTATTTACTTTATATCACAGCGAGCGCTGAAAACCCAGCCTCACATAAATAGGATGTCACAAATGAAATTAAGATTCTCTGTGCTCTACTGCTTAACAGCGGATATTCATCTCTTACTGAACACCAAAATTCAGTAATATCCATGCTGCTAAATTATGTCTTGAGCGTATTGTCGCAAGACAGCTCAATGAGATGATTTTCTTCTTCAGAAGTAAAGTCAGCTGGAGGTTTGGCTCTGAAGGGATCCTGAATCCAGGCAAATTTTGTGGGATCATCTTCTTGAAAATATTTTTCAAATCATTTAATACTTTGTGATGTGATCTTCAAAAACTGATTTTATATTGTCAGACAAAACAACTTCAATGGAGATCATGAACTGCTGCAAAAGGGGAAAACAATCTTTGCCACTGTTTTCATGCATTTTTCTCCACCATAATTGTAATTGTTTTTTTGAAAGCTGAAATCTTCTCGATCAGTTTCAAAATGTGCATGTTGCTTCCTTGCAAAGAGAAATTCAGCGTATTTAATTTTTCAAAAATATCACACAAGTATGCCAGTTTCATCAAAAACTCTGTCTCCACAAAGTTTTTGGCATACTCATGTTTTTCTTTATCAAGAAAAATGTAGAGTTCTTGTAATTGACATATACGGACCAACATAGTGCCACAAGAAAGCTAGCGTGAGTGGCAGTAGTATAACAAAGACGTGTATTCAGCTCCTATATCTTCACACAATTTTTTTAAAAATCTTGCTTTTACTGGGTGAGTTTTTATAAAGTTTATCACATCCACCACTTGTTCTAGGACCAAATTCAATGTAGGACTCAAATGCTTTGATGCGAGTACTTCTCTATGTATTATGCAATGGGTCCACATTGCAGCCGGATCTTTCTTTCGAATAAGTGTTTGTAATCCTTCATAATGACCTGACATTGGACAACCCCCATATGTATAGACCCCCAATACACATTATCCATTCGAAACTATTTTCAGTCATAAATTTATTTAGGATCTCAAACAAATCCTGAGCCTTTGCACTTATAGTTAATTTTTTACAAAAAAAGAAGTTCTTCCACAATGGCATTTCCATCTATAAAACATACATAACAAATCAAATGTGCATCCTGATTATTATCCGTGGTCTTATCCAACTGTAAGCCAAATTCCCTTTCTTTTAGTTTTTCAATCAATTGGTCATTGAGATCTTCTGACATATGTTGAATTCTCCGACTAATAGTTTTATTAGATAAAGGTACATTTGAAAATACTTTCCCCGCAGATTTGCAGACCATAGTATTCACCATGTTTATATCAGCAGGTAGAATCAGTTATTCCGCAATAGTATGGGCTTTTTTACACTTAGCAATTATATATGCAAAATTGTATGAGACACTGTACGGATGTTTGGTATTGGCAAATGCCGAGAAAATGTACCTTGCTGTCCTTTTAATTCTTTTAATTTTCTGGTCAAGAAGTCGCAAATTTTATTAATCGAGGTACTGAAGGGGATAGACTTAGTAGATAAGGACAGGTTGTTCACCCTCTCCAAGGTAGGGAGAACGAGATGGCACTCTCCAAAGTTGAAAGGGGATAAATTCCATACAAATGTAAGGAAGTTCA